>NW_027495621.1:0-224356 GCF_021521415.1 Bidens hawaiensis | reverse complement strand
GATAGACACAATACACTTTGTTCCAATCGTAGTACTTGACATCGCAACCCATAATTCAATTACATTTAACTGAGGTACATTTAACTGAGGTTTTATACGGATTTGAATAATGTGTAAAATAATCAGAATTTAATATGGAAAAATTAAGATGGGTTGTAAGAATATATTAATGTGTGTTACCATCAACCGTTCATAAAGAAGTTGGAGCTTTGCTTCTTCAGTGTCTCCCATGGCTGCAAAGTTTTTAATCTTCATGTTAATACAACTTAATTAGCCATAAACACTTACATTCATGCAAGAATAGGGCTTCGACTAAAGGTTAAAGGTGAAATTTCTAACAAAGACAACCTGTTTTAATAAATATGTAACAACTACAATTCAAATGAAGTGTGAATACTCAATTCTTCTAAGTAACACAATTATATATCAAAATCAAAAGTAATGAAACCTAATGTTACATCTGTAGAATGAGACTTATTCTACAACTAAACACAGTTTAGGGAAAAAATCACTACCATCTAACGATTATTACATTAATAATCAACAAAAAAAAAACACAAAATCGCTACTCTAAAATTTAACACATCAATGAACAATCTCAAAAATCCTAATAATCAACTAAAAATAGCTATCTTGGTTCATTTTTTGTTAATAAGAATGTGGTTGCAAATGCAACATTGTTGTACAGAAAACATCACATTGGCCTAACAATAGCATGTATTTACAGTCATATTAAAAAAGTAAATGAAAAATAAAACTATAACATGTATCAGATCCTCTCACCTCAACCACCAGGAACTTAACCTATTATGTAAGATTTTGTGTCACCAGAACCTTAGAATCAGTCGCCATCACCGTCTGCTACCACCAGTAAAACCACTACCGCTGTCACACCCCAACCTACGACATAAATGTCGGGGCATGAGCTGATTGCTCACAACTCTTAAGGTACTATCATGCAATAATTAAAGTTACAATATCTATTAATTCAAATTAAATAAATCCCGCAATTGTCAAATACCAAGTACATAAACCATAATTAATATAAGTAAAGACAAAAATAAAAAAGTTAATTTCTTGTTTCTTGTCTCTAGCATGCAATCCTAAGTTTTCTTTAAACAAGCTTGAGAGTCACATCACACGATGACCTGCATGTGCGTTAAAAATACAAATAGTGTTTTTTGTCAACACTAGGCTAAGTGAGTAAAACACCAGATTTTTGTGAATATATAATAATAAATAAAAGAGCAAACTGTGTCAAGTGAGATAAACAATTTAACCAATGAGCAAGTGAAGTTGTAGATATGCTCGATGCCAAATGAACTAGGCAATAAATAAGCATATAACATGTAAGGCATAAATTGTATACACACATGATTAACAGTTTCAGTTGAGTATTAAATAGTAATAAAATAATTAGAAACGCATATGTCCCCAAAACGATAAAAATGAGTTAAAAAGAGGGGAGTGAAATAGTCACCTTATCACACGAGCAAAATCGAATAAAATAATAAGAACGAATATGGTAGATCAAGCATCGACGGTAAAGCCTCAATCGACGTTTAAACGAGGGTTAATTAAGCTACAACAGGGCCGGCATTAAGTGATGATTTAATGAACTATAAAACGGTATTGAATATTCAATTGGTTTTAGGGTTAAGGACGGCTAGGGTTAAGAGATGATAGCTGCAAGTTTAATTGCTTTTATATAAACATTTGTATGTATAACAACTTAGGTTTAAGGTCGGCTTGTATAAAACAATCTACATATACGTTTTTGATTCAATTAACATATTATTATTATTGTAAGTTAGGCCATGGATGGTACGTATAACGTATCCAAATATTCAAGTTCCACTTTAGTGACGAGAATTGAGGTCCAAGCTAAACAATTAGGTCTACGGGTTCAATCAATTGGGTCGCGGGTTTAGGTTGTGGGTAAACGGGTTATAAATCAAAATAATATATATATATGTATATATATATATATATAATTTGCACCTTTAGTCCCTGAAGTATGGGCATGAAAACATATATAGATAATAGTCTAGCTTAGTGTAAGTTTTTCCAACTCTTGAAACTAATAATATATTTTAAATAAATAATTAAACAATAACATATTAATAAATAAATATTCTCTATAAACGTGACATTTTTATTTAATAACATAAACCGAACATCGAAACGGATCGGGTTTTCTAACATAAAATATTAATTCGAAAAACCCGAGTTGTTTACAGCCGCTACAATAAACCCTAACTGAACTCTAGTCATCGCTTACATCGACTTCAACCACCCATCTCACAATCATGAGTTGCTGCTAAGAACCACTACCATGAACCGCTGTGCGATCTGGTCATCAGAACTCCAGTTCATCATCTCTATAACCTGATTTATATTCCATCGCCTCTCTCTCTCTCTTCTCTCTCTCTCTCTCTGGCTCTCTTTCTATCGGTTGATACTTTGTGTAATTCAAAGTTTGAACATGTGAGACCTAGGAAGGGCAATACATGAATTTTGGTGGGATATTTATCTATGTTTAAGACTTTATTGCACTAAGACTTGTACACTATGCATAATCTCTTGTAAAACTCATATTTTTCAACATTTCATTTTCTCTTTCCAATGTTTATTATATATAGTAATATATATATATAATATATATATAGGACGGATACTTTGAAAACCTTTTGAGTTTTAAGAACTTTAACAACCAAATATGAATCATATGTTTAATTAAGTATTCAAAGATTTGTGGTTATTAATTAAACAATAATAAAAAATTTAAGAAGAAAAGAGAGAAAATAATATTAAATGGTGAAGGGGTATATAAGTAAAAATGCATGCAAATAAAGACAAAACATTAATCATATACTATTTCATTAAATTGTTTTTAACATTTATTTTTTTAAACAATTAAACTTTTTTAATTAAAAAACTGATTTTTTTAAATAAAAAGATTTTTTAAACATACATGTGATAGTTGTTCACCTAAAAATAGATACGACAATTGTTCACCTTAAATGAAAATTTCATTAAAATTTCATATTTTTTCTATAACAAACAATTTTTATAAAAAATGATATTTAAATACAAACCCGAATATATCTTTGTGTAATAGCATCTTGTTCAAACAACCGCATTTTTTCTATATTTTGAATAATTAAATCTAAAAAATCACCAATTTAATTTTTTTTAGAGAATTACATAGATAGACACATAGTTTACGCAAACTACACAAATTAAAATACTATACAAAATGCGTATATTACCTCAAAAATACAAGCTACACAATACACAAAATGACATACTTTACCGATACGACATGAAAACCAATTACACGAATAACCCAAAATAACATTAATTACATAAAGTACCAATTACATATACTACACAAGGTACATAAATTACATGACACATTCACATATTACATACAATTACACAAATTAGACATGTTACATAAAATACCACTGACTGAATAAGTTTAATATTATATATTTGTAACTAAAAACCATAATTTAAAAATATACGACTTTAGGAAATGTTAAATAAATTCTACTTGTTGACTATCTATTTCTTTTAACAATGCGTGTACAAAAATTTCCTTTAAGATTATGAAGAAACAGAATGTTTCAATTTAAATATTGTTGAGTATGCTTAACTTTCTTATTGATTTGGGCGAAAGAAAAAATATTAATGGGAAAATACGATAATAGAATAATAGAGATCAATATATGAACTTTTTAATATAAAATATAAAGAGGTTTGATATGGTCTAAAATAACCTTATTATTATATAAAAATATCCTATAATTTTAAGCACTTTTGAGTCGGGTTTTTATTGAATAGTATTCTTAATTGGTTTATATGTGGATTTTATAGGTTTAAAAAGACGACGAACTAAAAAAGATATGATTATAAATATGGAGTTATATAAAATAAATCACATGGCTACGAGGGATGAGCATAATGACAATGATGAGTTCAATCAGAATATAAGTTCAAAAGTTTGGAAGATTCATATTAAATTCAACATAGCTCATGGAAAACACTAAAAATGATATGAAGAGTATTACTTTTGCAATTAGGCTAAAAATCGGATTTACCATGCCTAACTGGCTAATCATGCGGGCCCAAAATAAATAACAAGTGGGCTGGACTATCACACATGGAAAAGAATGTGCAAAAGAATTAAAAAGGGTTGCCTATTATTTAGTCGGTTTATTTGGGTTAAAAAAGAATCCTACGTACGAAAAAGTGGACATCAGGGATTGGAATTGGAGAAGTCAGCCGTAATCAAGAGATAAAGTATTTGGTTCAAGCAAGATCGTTTGGGTTCAACACCTACTCGACCAAGCATCATCATAATTGAGTTTGAATTTATTATTTTAATTATGAGCTTGTTGTTGAACTTAATTATTTTAGTTTCTTTGATTTTTAAGATGCTAGGCTAAACTTATTAGACTGCTTAGGCTTGTGATGGACCAATTGTTTGAAGTTTTATTTTATTTGTAATTTGTTTTTCGTTATGGTTTTATAATTCAGTAAATTGTTTTGGTTTATTTGATTGACGCGTATGTGTACTTGGTTTTGGTTGTCTAGTTTTATTATTCCACAAAATTCTTGGTGATTGTTTCATATGATAGGATTTTGTTATGTCATCTATTGTGTGTTTTTGGCTAGTTTTATGATTGAATTCGAATAAGATCATAGGAATAATATTATTAGTCAAACGAATAAAAGTGTGCTGCTAACCTAGAAAGCTGTAAGGTAATAGGTTATTGCTAGATTTTGTTGATTGAGATTGCTAGATTTAGTTCTTCGTAAGGAGTCCGTCTAGAGTTTATTAATTAATATTGTTTAGCGAGTCAATTAAGTTCGTCAAACTATCTTTGATTTCCGCGCTATAAGGTAGGATTTCACTATAAATGTACTCTATCATAATTAACTTGATAACCGTAAGGAAGTCTACTATTAAAATTGGTGTTTTTAAGAACATAAAAGAATCCATAGGTGTCTTCTTGAGAAGGGTCAGGGGTCCTGTTTGGGGTTTTCTTTTAAGTGATTATTTTATGATCCCGATGCCAATAACAAGCATTTTCCGATTAATTGATAACTGAAACTTTGGGGATTCTAGCCTAGGTGGTTTTTCATCATCATCTAAATTAAGTCTTGATTAAGTCATCGTAAGTTTTATTAATTAGTTTATCATTAGTTTAACATTAGTTTTTGGTACACCCCCAATAATAATAAATAAATAGTCGCGTCTGTAGTTAAGTCTAATTTTGATAGTTTATGTAATTTTAAGAGTCTGTGAGTTCGATATCCGGACTTACTAAACTGTACTAGAGTTGACCGTTACACTTGCCGGTTAGTAGTTTTAGTTAAGTTTAATAGTCTAGAATTTATACTTAGTGTCTAGATAGTGTATTTTTATATAACTACTTTTAGCACATCAAGTTTTTGGCGCCGTTTGTCGGGGACTATTGGCGATTGCGTTATTAGCTTTTATTAGACTTACTTGCTACATACGTGCTATTTTTTGTTTTTAGTCGTAAGAGTCTAAGTGGTTTTTTTTCTTTTTATTTATTTATTTTTTTATAGTTTGTTTTGAGTCATAGGAGTTAGGTTAATATAGTTTAGTTTGATTTATTTTAATTAGTTTAGTTTAATTTAATATATTTTTTAGTTTACTACTTTTTGGTGCCCGTGATCCTTTTCTGTTTAAGTTTATCTTTGCAGTGATCTTCATGGATTGTTACTACGGGGACGGAGTTGAAGAAAATACTCATAAAGATCAAAGAGGTTTAACTATATGGGAGTCAAAAATACATGCAATTATGGACCACCTAGATAAAAACAGCTATCAGCCTAAATTCTGCGTGGTGTATGATAAGATGGGGAATATTATCGGTTGTAAAGACTCATCTGGCGCAATGATGGATCACATACCACATCCAGAACAGATATTATACGATGTTTTATGTGTCACCCATAGCATTAATCCAAAAGCACCACTTTCAAATATAATGGATGATTTTCGGCGAGGCTTAAAGTATCAAATACAATTTTATGAGCCGACGATCAAGTTTGAGGATGTTGGGTTGCAGGATAAGACAGAGGATCGTATTCCCACTTGGGAAGACGAGTTTAGGGATGAATTTGGTGAAGATTTGGTGGGTTCAGCCGATGTGGATGAGAGTGATTTTAACCCCGAAAGAGATCTTGAGGAGCTTGAAGTTTTGTTATTCGGGGAGCCAGTTAAGTAACAAAATGTCAAAGAGAAATCACAAGAGATATCTGAAGAATTGAAGAGTAATTGCATCTCGTTGTGAAAGAACATCCACATTTGTACGTTAAAGAGGATATGTTTTTAGAAATAGTTGTTCGTGGATCGCCACTTAAATCAAGAGCCCCAAGAAGGAAGATATTCGGGCTCGGGAATCAAAGTGTGCCGAATTGGTCATACTTTCAGAATTTTAATAATGAGTGGATCTAGCTAAATGCGTATTTTTGGGCCTACATGAGTTTGGAAATTAGTTTCTTCCCAACTGATTTTAAGAGGAGAGTGTTGAGGAGCACTGATGGGAAGAGGATCAAGGAGAAGCCTCCTGATTGAGGTTTCACGACTAAGTCTCGCCGAAGACATTTTGTAAACTTAGCGCTTCCCGGGAGGCAACCCAGTACTATTTTTTTCTTGTATTTTTATTTCTATTTTGTGTTTTTACTTCTTTGCTCTGCTAGGTGTTTCTTCTCTTACTTGCAGGTTGTTCCAAGGTTGCTTATGAGATAGTTGATGGGATATGGTTTTAAACAAGTGTGGGGATGCCACTTATTTCAGGATTTCTGCTTTTGTTCGTGAAAGATGACGTTATTTAAAGATAGCTTGCTGATCGCGTTGGAATTGGAGGGTGTGGAACACGACTCACGAGGCATATCATCTATTTACTAGGGGAGTCTGTTCCAATTCATTATTTTTATTTTTACATAATTTTATTTGTAACTTCCTTTTTCTCACATTGAGGACAATGTGAAATTTAAGTGTGGGGATGGGAAATTGATATTTTCGGCAAAAATAAAAAATAATTGAAAAAAAAAATAATAAGTAAAAAAAACGTAATTTTTTTTTGAAATGTCCCAAGAGTTTAATGAACTTTTTTTGCGTTAAAGTGGGAAATGATGATAGTAAATTGGAAATTAGTTTTTTAAACTACTAATAATATGAGATAAATAAAAGAAAGCGCACTTAACTTGGGATGTGTCGGTAGGCTTAGCCTTGAAAATGAAAGGGCGAATTTGATAAAATGGTTAAAACGGAAATCTTTTATGGGTAAAGCGTTTTGTCCGTGGAAGATAAGTAATGAAAGGTCGGGCCATACTCAAGCCTCAGTTTTTGGTATGAAAAGTAGAAATATTATAAAGTTTAAAAATCTGAATACGTTATCATATGATGCTTGGGTAGGCTTAACGTTAGAGTATTCCGTGTAGCCTGTGATATAAATCTTAAACTGCTAGTTTAGTGTTTTACACCTCATTGGCGTATGGTTTTATAACCTTAATTCTTGTATTGATGGGATGCTTCGGGTCCGGAGACCATGAGTCTATATGCAATCTATTCATTTGGGTATTCACAATTCCTAAGTGGGGTTGTGAATATTTAAAATAAAGCTAAAAAGAGCAAACCCTTATAAGTCTATAAACCATGATCACAAAAGTACAAAAGTACAAATACACTACAGACTTGATCATCCATGCTGTTAGCCATATGGCGTCTTATTACCATTAAGAAACGGACCACAAGGGACACGCTATATGTAAGCCATACAGATGAAATTTTGCATACTCACCTATGGTGATGGGTTCGGGGTATTGCTTGATAACGGGGGTATGTCATGTTGCGAGGAACACTAGCAATTAATTAATTGAACCTTAATCATATCTAATGGCTGCTTGGTAGAATTTGATGCTAAAGCTTAGGTGGATAAACAATACCCTTGATCGTCTTAACTATTCATAATAAAAAAAAGAGAGAGCAACAAAAGTTTTAAATTTGCTAATTTTGAGGTTTAAGTCAAGTTGGGGGTCTGGTCCGGTAAAAGCTGAAAATAAGCGGGTCTTAATTGTGTAAACCACTGAGTAATATTATTTTCAGATCTTATTTGTCCCAGTAAAGATTAAGGCATGGGTTTAAGTGGATAACAATATCGGTTATCGCGGTTTTGCGTTTTTCTGAACTTTAAATTTACCTATATGTTTTTAAGACTTTATTTTCCGATTCTGATTCCACTGCATTAGAATTTTTTATGGACGAAAAAAGAACAAGTGTGGGGATATTTGATATGGTCTAAAATAACCTTATTATTATATAAATATATCATATATTTTTTAGTACTTTTGCGCCGGGTTTTTATTGAATAGTATTCATAATTGGTTTATATGTGGATTTTATAGGTTTAAAGAGACGACGAACTAAAAAAAGATATGATTATATAAAATAAATCACATAGCTACGAGGGCTGAGCATAATGATGATGATGAGTTCAATCAGATTATAAGTTCAAAAGTTTGGAAGATTCATATTAAATTCAACATAGTTAATGGGAAACACTAAAAATGATATGAAGAGTATTACTTTTGCAATTAGGTGAAAAATTGGATTTACCATGCCTAACTGGCTAATCATGCGGGCCCAAAATAAATAACATGTGTGCTGGACTATCACACATGGAAAAGAATGTGCAAAAGAATTAAAAAAGGGTTGCCTTATTATTTAGTCGGTTTATTTGGGTAAAAAAAACCTATGTACGAAAAAGTGGACATCAGGGATTGGAGTTGGAGAAGTCAGCCGTAATCAAGAGATAAAGTATTTGGTTCAAGCAAGATCGTTCGGGTTCAACACCTACTCGACCAAGCATCATCATAATTCGTTTTGAATTTATTATTTTAATTATGAGCTTGGTTGTTGAACATAATTATTTTAGTTTCTTTGATTTTTAAGATGCTAGGCTAAACTTATTAGACTGCCTAGGCTTGTGATGAACCATTGTTTGAAGTTTTATTTTATTTGGAATTTGTTTTTCCTTATGGTTTTATGATTCAGTAAATTGTTTGGTTTATTTTATTGACGCGTATGTGTACTTGGTTTTGGTTGTTCTAGTTTTATTATTCCACAAAATTCTTGGTGATTGTTTCATATGATAGGATTTTGTTATGTCATCTATTGTGTGTTTTTGGCTAGTTTATGATTGAATTCGAATTAGATCATAGGAATAATATTATTAGTCAAACGAATAAAAGTGTGTTGCTAACCTAGAAAGCTGTAAGGTGATAGGTTATTGCTAGATCTTTGTTGATTGAGATTGCTAGATTTAGTTCTTTGTTAGGAGTCCATCTAGATTTTATTAATTAATATTGTTTAGCGAGTCAATTAAGTTCGTCAAACTATTTTTGATTTCCGCGCTGCAAGGTAGGATTTCAATATAAAGGCACTCTATCATAATTAACTAGATAACCATAAGGAAGTCTAATATTAAAATTGGTGTTTTGAGAACTTAAAAGAATCCATAGGTGTCTTCTTGAGAAGGGCCAGGGTCCTGTTTGGGTTTTCTTTTAAGTGACTATTTTATGAGCCCAATTCCATAACAAGCATTTTCCGATTAATTGATAACTGAAACTTTGGGGTAAGTTTTATTAATTAGTTTTATCATTAGTTTAACATTAGTTTTTTGTAAAACCCCCAATAATAATAAATAAATAGTCGCGTATGTAGTTAAGTATTATTTAGCTAGTTTACGTAATTTTAAGAGTCTGTGGGTTCGATATCCGGACTTACTAAACTGTATTACAGTCGACCGGTACACTTGCCGGTAGTAGATTTAGTTAAGTTTAATAGTCTAGAATTTATACTTAGTGTCTACATTAGCGTATTTTTATATAACTACTTTTAGCACATCAAAGTTAAAGAGTAATAATCAATAAAAAGAGCATGTTTTATTTAGTTAGGAGAGAGAGAGAGAGAGAGAGAGAGAGAGAGAGAGAGAGAGAGAGAGAGAGAGAGAGAGAGAGAGAGAGAGAGAGTGTGTAATGTGTAAGAGACATTGTTACCCTTTTATTATTTAAATAAATTTATGATGTGGTTAAATCTAGTCCACAAAATTATTTTTCAAGTTTATAAAACTCAAATGGTTCTTAAACAAAATCATCCATATATTATATATATATTGAAAGTGCATGATCTAGATCATGCATGACATCATTTACGTGAAACACGTTATGATTTGGACCGATTAACTTGTAATTTGCTATACTAAACAATATCGCGGAATAATACTGTAAAGGATTAACAACACATTCACTTATAAGCTCTGATATATTGATATAACAACTTGAGTACAAAATCATAACTGTTCCAAAACTATTACAAATAATGAACATGAAATTCCTATATATATGGCTATAGTACCTACGCATAAGTCATGTTCATCGTATAAGACTTATACGACCGTGTAATTCTTATACGGATGATTGTGACTTATACGCTGTAAGCAGTTTACATAATTGACAATTTCAGCCCTTTACAAAACAAACTATTACATAATAAGCCCATAAGACCTAGCATTAGACATTAATGCTCTAACAAACTCCCTCTTGGATATTGCAAGGTCTTCAATCCATACCAAAAACTCTTTTTCGATACTCTTTCCTTGTAACTTCTTCAAAAGACGGCTTAGAAGATCTTTGTTGAGTTGTAGGTCTAGACACACCCATATCTTTAAATTGAAATCTATTCCATGACGCGTCAATTACTCGATCTTTACATTTAGCTTTCAATTCAGCTTCAAGTCTTTCTTGCTCTTCACCAATAGCTCTCCAGTTAGTTTCCGATGCTCTACCATAATGTATTTATTTTCAAAGCACAAGTCAACAATTTTTTAAACTGGCTAGCTTGAGTGATTACTTTCTCTTCCTTCATTGTATCTTGTTCTCATGCAATATCTCAATATCTTTCAACGAACAGTTTACCAGCCATATTGGATTATACACTAAAATAACATCGTATTTTGCTTTTCGACGATCCAAGTATATTCTCGCTTCTCCAGACAACGCCAAATAAGACCAACAAAGAAAATAAGGGTAAATATCTTGTTCCATTGGATACAACGGTATTGTGCGTAGCGAGTATGGTCTTGTATATCTCAAAGTCATTACCAATTCACCTTCAAGATTCTTATGATTTATTGATCTGAACACCTTAGGCAACTGAGGTATCCATTTCTTGAAACCACGTTTAGCCTCGTTGACCATGAACTCCCAGATCACCTTCACGGGACCACCTTTTGGTTTATACAACAAATCATAGTGCATACAAATATCATATGCATCAAACCATGGCAAATTCTTTGTAACAACTCAGGGCCAATGGTGTTACACTCTTCAAATCCATTAAACTATTAACGTACTGCACTCCAAATAGTCTACGAATCCCAATGTTCTTAATTTTGCTCAGATATGTGATACTGAAACACTTTCCCATCGCAACATCCTTCTTAGTTTTCTTATAATACTTTACAGGATTCAGAAAAACTTGCTTCGGAATCTCAACACGATATGGAAACCAATCTGTCATCTCATCTTTACTGAACTTCTTTGTTTTATTAGGATATGGTTCCATTTCAATTTCCTCATCAAAATCATCAAATTCTTCTTGTTCACAAACATATTTAACGACTTTTGGTGGATCAAAATATTCCACATTAGTATTCAACCAGTCTTCATGAATTTCTAGTTCAGGAATATCCTTATCAAAATCAAATTTCAAGTCCTCAACTGAGACCTCTAACATTTTTGCCATTTCAGTCTTGTCGACAGGAATCTCCCCCTCTTCCAGTTCATTAACCATCTTAGAAACAGGAAAGTTAGAATTAATCAATTCTTCTAATTCTTCCAGAGGCTTTTCGATTGATGCACTTTTATACTCAGATTCCTTTTGTGGATCATCTTGTTGATTATTACCACCAACAGAATTAAACTTCTTTACGGATTTTCTAGCAATTGCACCAGCACCACCTTGTGGTGTATCATCATCATCTAAATCATCAAAATCATCATTATTTGAATCATTAAAATCTACCATTTCCTCATCTTCCTTTTCTTCTTCATCCTCTTCGACAACATTTACTTCATCTTAAACATTTTGTTGTTCAACATATTGTACAATCACAGGTTCAACTTCAGAAATAGAAATCAGTACATCCACACCACTAGATTGCCCAGCTTGCACAGAAGCATCAACCTCATTCTCCACAATAATAGGTTCATCTATTTTAGACTTGCCTTTATCAGCTTCCTTTCAGAATCATACTCAACACGAAAGGATGCTTCAGCCACACCAATATCTCCACCATAAACCAGTTCAACCACAGTATTACTGACTTCTACCCAAACAAATTTAATAGCATTTTTATTAGATTCAGTTTCTTCATCATCAACAGCATGTTCATCGACAGTAGGTTGCTGAGGTTGAGCAATAATAGGATCTGGTATAGGAGCATTAGGATTAACAACCTCTGTCTTAATCACACGCTTATGTTTCTTTTTCACCTTCTGAGAACCTCTAGTTTCATCATTTTCAACTTTCACAAAACCATTAACCACCCAACTATACAAATCTTAGCATTCTTTCATTTTCATTTTCTCTATCATAATCACTTCCTTCCTTTCTCCACTGATTATCTGATGGAGCAACATAATTAGAATCACGCAAGTGACCAAATAAATAACGAAACATAGGAATTTCTTCCTTCGTTTTGTCCGGTAAGATTTCAGTTTTGCACACCCAGTAACAGACATATGTGCTAGCTTCATCTCTTCCCTTATCTTTTCAATATCGGGAAACTGACGATCAATGATTTGCTTAACAAACCTCGAATACATCAGCCATTGGTTATCAAAATATAGCTTTATATACTCCAATATAACTTTTGAAAAGTTATACTTCAAGTTCAAGCATAAAGCAGTCTTCATGCACATTTGATAATCCAAGATCTCTTCATAACCACCCTTTCGATGACCAAAACAGTGTACTATTATGTGCACAAAGAATTTAAACGGCCTTGACATCCCAGTCTTCAAGAAACTTCTATCCAACTCATTCTTATACCCCATCCTCAGCATACATCCTTTCACCATCCTTTCATCCAATGAAGTAGGATTATTAGGATCATCACCCAATTCCAAAACATCCCTTATGACTTGTTCAGAAATAGTAATCTTCTTTTTCTTAACAACGGACTTGATACATTCTCCTTCAAGCTTTGTAGTTTTCTAGAATTCTGCTACCAGCTCTTTGATAATCACCGTGTTAGTAGTAATAGCTTTAAAGATCCTTGATCTTTCAAAGTATGGCAATATGACCCGAAACGGTTCCATCTTATCATCTGTTCCATCTAGAAATGCACAGATATTATGATTAGCATCAAAATCTTTTAATTTTACAATTTGCACATACACAAAAAAACAAACTAGATAACATATTAGTAAGATTTATAAAAAGTTAGATTAATGTGCAAATCAACCCCTGAATCAACAAGACCAGTGGACATAATTGATCAAGATATATGGGCATAAAAGAACGTGTATGTTTTTAGAAAGACAATGGATAAGCAGATAAGAAATGACATGTGTATAACCTCTCATTTATATTGCCCTTATATCCGCCTGTGTAAGTTAATTGACTTATACGCCGTATAAGTCGAGTATACTTATCCACCCGTGTAAGTTAATTATATATACATTAGCAAAATATTAAACTATGACAAATTTCACACATACTATTCTGATCAAGTCCAAATTAATGACCTTGAAGAAATCCTTTTGAAATCTTGAACACTTGATTTTAACAAAAACCAATTTTGAAAATTTAAGCAAGTCCAAATTAATGACCTTGAAAAAATCTCATGAACTTTTAAACCCCAATTCTGAAAATATTTGCTAGAAACAACCACTCGATACCAGTTCTTGGATATTCAGAACCGAATCACCATTCACCAAAATCGATAATAAAACAGAAACATAAAATTTTTTTGGTTTAAGAATAAGAATGTTGTAAAAGGAAATATGTCAAAATAATAACTAATTACAAACATAAAGAAACATATTTTTGTGAGTTGAGCAAGGAATCATATTTATCAATCCGATCTTCCATCACGGTTTTAGTTTTATTATGTCTAATGTTAAGTCGTTTATGGATATTGTTGTCCACCTAAACTTTTGTATCAATAGATTCAGAGACATCTGTGATATGATTAAGGTTCAATTAAGCACATAATATCAGAACATGATCAGATTTTAATCTTGATTCAGGCTTATTTTGATTTTTACCATGACACCCCAAGTTGACTTAAACCATAGAACCAGTAGATCAAAACATTTTAAAAATTTTTACTTTTGGCAATCATAGCAACAATTTTCCACAAAAAGGCATACCCCCGTAACCAAGAAATACACCAAGCTTCCTTTGCCAAGGATGAGTATGCACAATTCCATCTGTCGGCTGATGTGTGTCTAAAGGGTGTTTCTTTGTACGTAACTTACAACTAAGCTTTAAATTTAAAAAACGGATTTTCCTAATAAAGTTACACAAAACCGGCATGTGTACCGATCGTAAGAAATATAGAACTAAGGAAGTCCGAGTATCGAACACGAGGACACGTGAAAACGTCTATGATCACTAACCCTAGAAAAGACTTTCCTAAGAATAATATTTTTTAAATGATTTTTAATAAATAAACTACTTGAGCTAGCTTACTCAAACTAAATTAAAAGACTTAACTTAACAAGACTTAACGAAACTTTACGAATGAGACTAACAATGGAGAAAAACGTCTACCTAGGTAAGAATCATATTGAAGGTCTAACAAACAAATGGATTGAGTAATCTCACGACACCGGTATCTAAGGATGACACAACTAAGGTTCGCTCAAGAAATCTAGATCACCTTTCGGTCTCACTAACCAACCCTAACTTACACTTAGTTGATTTTAAGAACAAACCGGGAAACGAATTGCTAAAGTGTTCTAATGTCGACTTACCTCTGGGTCTCACCGACACACGACCCTAATGGAAACGAATACTACGCAACCAAGGATAGAGGAACAATTTGGTTTAACTTAAACTAGATAAACTAATCGATCACTAACCCAAACCCGACAAGAACCGAACCCGCTCTCGCGCAATCCTAATCCTAACAAGTAAAAGCTATGAGACGAGTTTACTTCCTATCACCTCTCGGTCTCTAAAAAGGTGCCTACCCTCTGAATCTAATAAATTAACACACCCATTTAAACCCTACGGTTGTACTTCCCGCAAACAATCTCTAAACACAAAGTAAATATTCAAACAAACAATAATCAATCAAACTAATTCAATCAATCAAAGCAAGGGTTATGTGAGTATAATTAACAAAATTATAGCCAATAAACACAACCTAATTCAATATTAAACCAAACTTTCATTAGAAAATCTAGTTATATTGATAAAACAATCCACTAAACTAGTTAAAACCAAACAATAAACACAGTTCTACAATTCAGAGTTCATTAAAAACTTTCGCGGAAACATTAACTTCAATCATTTGTTACAAAACATTAATCTTTTCTTAAAACCATAACATAAAACATCATATTTAAACATCATTTTTCCATCTTCAGATGTCAGCCGCTCAATCCATGCCATGTGCCATCCTCCTGCTAGCTCGTTAGTTAGATCACCTACGTGCATACTAAAAGTCAGCTACGCTGAGCGAGTTACCATACAACCACTACACGCAATTATGTACGTGTCTGAAGACACATACTCATCCATCTGACCTGCTCATCTCACTATTAACCTCTTATTTACCCCTACAGCTTAGCCACTTGATTACGGAAGCACATTGAGGCTTGCCCTCCCACGTACTTACGTATTGCCACTTATTTAACGAAGGCACGTAGAGGCTTACTCTCCCACGTACTATCGTCATGCTACTTAATAACAAAGGCATGCATAGGCTTACCCTACCATGCACTCACGTTATGCCACTTTAATAACGAAGGCACGCATAGGCTTACCCTACCACGTACTATCGCCATGCCACTAACACCCTTACTAGACCCCTATCCACTTCTATAACACTCTACTTCTACTTGTCTATAACACACTTACTATCAGTTTCATTATTTACGTAATAAGTAAGTCACATCATATAATTCATACACACTAATAACCACTTGGCAATCACTATCCTTGGCGATACGTGCAATATCCGAAGATCGTTCACGCACCGACAAGCATTATATAATAGCTACCTCGTATATCATCTATAGCATACACTTACCACCTAAGGTAAATTTATTCACACTTCACATCGAGTACGCACATAGCCCCGAAAAACATAACAAGGAAAATGGGGCTAGAAACTCACCTGATCTCGATTACGATCACTGCTAAGGGTTATTCCTTTCTTGAGTTGTGCGCGACTAACTGTTTTTGAAATGCAATATTAAATACCGCTCTAGTCATTCTCATAGTTTACTTAATTTATCCTAACTTTCTAAGCCGGTTTTACTTCAATGAATCTCTACCGGTTAGTTAATCGTTACTCGTTAACCTTTAATGTATCTTTCATAAATTATCAATGTCTAGGGGCTTCTCTGTAATTAATCATTCTATCACAAATCTAGGGATCACTTCTGTCATTACTTTAAAGTCTAATTCGTTATTCAAAACACGGCTTGATTCGTTATCTGAACAGAGGGTGAATAACGAATCATCTGATTTGTTATCTTAACGTAACGAATTGGTGAATAGCGAATCTCCTGATTCGTTATCTTAACATAACGAAGTGGATGACTAACGAATCACTTTATTTGTCATCTTAACATAGCGAACTGGCTTTCCATAACGAACTGAGTTTAACGAATGATCAACACGTACTGCTTAACGAATTGAAGCTAGCTCGTTACTCTTCCTTACCGAACCAACATAACGAATTACCGCTAATTTGTTAATTCCCCGCTAATTAATTAGGGATAGGTCAGAACATTCTCTAACAAAACCTTAACCTCATAACACATTCTCCGGTGCCGCCTTTCCAGCGCCGTCATCGTCGAAAAACCGGGATATCGCCGGAAAAGCGAGATCTCGCTTATTTCACCACCATTTTCACCGTTTTTCGTCCCGTTCGATCCAGATCTGAGCTAGGGTGATCCCTAAGCTCATCTTTCGATCGGTTTATACCCTATTCCATCCGGATCTTGTGACTTTAACAGTTCAATGTGCCGGCTCGTCGTTTCGCGGCTAGACTTAACGGGTTTGGATCTCTACAATATCATACTATCATTACCTCGGGTCGGGATCGGCTCTTCTTCTATTTCGGCTAGAGAGAGAAAGTAGGATGAGAGAGAGCTAAGTGTGTGTTTTGGGTGGTGTATGGAATGGATGAGAATGAATGGATTAAGGCATAATTAAAGTATTTATATTATGGGTCATGGGCTTGAGCCCATGGTCTATCTTCCTTCCTTTTTAATCTAAGTCCATTACCCATATTACTTAACCCAACATAAGCCCGACTCATAATAACTCCTACTTTATTTTATTATTTCTCCACTAACCCAAGTAAACTTTCCCACCAATATTAAATAATATAATTAATATTATTTTATAAATTTCGAGATGTTACAGCCACTAACCAATCAAGCCCCCAATTGCATTAAGCATTTTAAGTCCAAAACCAAGGCTACACCTACCCCATCTCAGACAAAGAGAGCTAGAAAAACTAGAGTCGAAGCAAACTGGTTTGAAAAAACACAATAAGCCAAGGGCTCGTTGAAGGTACTAATTAGATGCACTCGGTGAAATTTGATGGATGAATGGTCCTGTGGAGGTCGTACGAGCTATTCCTAAATATTATTCGACTTTGTCCGATAAATTCCTAATTTGATATTTATTAACTAAGAACCTTCGAGCCCTAATAGTCTGTCCTCAAAGTCACTATCCCTTTGGTAACATGTAAACTCTAAGTCTCATCTAGTATGTGCATCTTTGACTTCTTTTACTAACTTGAAAAAATGCTTCTTTGGCATTTTACAATACAAAACTTTCTCAGAAGCATTTGCTTTTAGGAAGGACTTTTCGGAATACTCATAACTTTCATCATACTTTTTTTTTCTTTTTTTTTTCTTTTTCTCTTTTTTTTATATATCACCCTAAAGTATATAACTATTTTTAAGCTCGTAAAAAGATGGACATGTGGTGGTGTGCTGGTTTGATTGCATCTAAGTCTTACCATCTCAAAGTTTTCAGATTATGGTAATCCTCCCTAAACATCGAAATTCAGTTTCACCGTTTTTCAAATTATTATATATACAAAATCTGCTAAAGACGACTATCAAAGCTAGTTGGCCCTCCCGACACATCCCAAATCAGATATTTAAACCATCTCTTCTGTTATTATTATATTATTTTTTTTCAAAAGTTCCAAGAGTTCGTTAACACAAGGGTAATAATATCATTTCCTGCTTAATGTAGAACAAAAACAATTTTCAAGTGAAATTCTTTTCTTTAGAACATTTTTATTTTATATTCAGTCGCCCAGTCACTTTCAGTTTTTGGGTCAATGGCTATCCCGTATATCTGCTGGCATATAATAGGACCAAACATATACAAGTATATGTCCCTCGAATTTAAGTAGCCGACATAATTTTCAGCTAAAGAACAAAACAATTTTTATTTATTTATTTTAAAAAAAATTTCTACAACTAAGTAAAATAAATTCCCATCCTCACACTTAGAACAAAATCGTCCTCGATGAGAACAAGGAAAAGAAAAAATAAAATAAAAATAAAAACTTAAGGTAATCAAAAGTAAAACAGAGAACGGGATACTCCCCTGGTTTATATGCAGAATTTGTGCCAGTTGTGAATCAATCGAGTGACCGTATAACATTTTATTCTCGGCCGCAACCTCGGGAGAACCAGATCCAAAACGCCATCAGAGCTACCATGCACATAATAATACCTACAATAACTCAAACTCGCTCGCATGTAGCGGCGTACAAAGCAGAAAATAAAAACATAAGAAATAAACATATTTTTGTGTTTTTCTATTTTTTTATTTTTTTGATTTTTGTTATTATTATTTTTTTATTTTTGTTTTTTGATTTTTTTTTACTAACAAAAATAAATAAAATAGATAATAAAGAAAATCATAATACAGACTCTACAACTCGGGTTGTTTCCCGAGTGATGCATCCAACACGTCTATTCCTCGGTGAATCAGTCAACGTTGAACACCTCGACTGTCTGATCAACTACCGGCTTGTCTATGTAGTGCTTCAACCTGTGACCGTTCACCTTAAACATCCCGCTCTGATCTTATATCTCAATAGTGCCATACGGGAATACCTCAGTGACTGTGAACGGTCCCGACCATCGGGTTTTCAACTTTCCAGGGAATAACCTCAACCGGGAGTTATACAATAAGACCTTATCCCCACACTTAAACTGCTTATTACCCTTTAGCTTTCTATCATGCGGTTCCTTTGTCCGCTCTTTATACTTAAACGACTGAGCATATGCATGATCTCGGAGCTCCTCTAACTCATGCAACTGGTGGAAACAAGTGCCCTCTGCGGTGGATAAGTCAATATTAATCCTTTGAAGGGCCCATGAAGCACGGTGCTCCAACTCAACAGGAAGATGGCAGGCCTTCCCATAAATCATCTGAAATGTTGTTGAACCAGTCGAAGTCTTGTAGGTTGTACGAAAGGCCCACAGAGCGTCATCTAATTTGTCGGACCAATACTGACGATTTGAACGAACCATTTTCTTGAGAATACGTTTGATTCCCCGATTACTCACTTCCACCTGCCCACTAGTCTGTGGGTGGTAGGCGGTCGCAAGCCGATGGGTAGCCCCATAGCGCTGCAACGCCTTATCCGTTGGTTAATTGCAGAAGTGAGTACCTCGATCACTAATCAAGGCTTTCGGGACACCAAAACTAGCAAAGAGAATCTTAAGAAAACGGACTACAACGGGTATCATTCGTGGGTAGAGCTTTGGCCTCAACCCGCTTTGACACGTAATCGACAGCCATGAGTATGTACTTGTTCCCACGCGATGATGGAAACGGTCCCATGAAATCAATGCCCCACACATCGAAAACCTCACAATCTTGAATACCATTCTGGGGCATTTTGTTTCACAATGAAATGTGGCAGACACGCTGACAACGATCACAACTCCTAACAAACGCATGTGCGTCCTTAAAGATAGGATGCCAGTAAAAACCAGAATCAAAAACTTTCTTCGCCGTCGAACTCGCACCATGGTGACCTCCTGTCATGACAATGGCTCAGAATCTGCCATCCCTCCTTAACATCTACACACCTCCTAATCAGCTGATCAGCACCGATGCGGAAAAGATACGGGTCGTCCTATAGGTAAAACTTAGCATCAGAAAAAAAATTCTTATTTTGCTGGTAAGGCATCTTCGGTAGGTACCCGTCAGCAAGATAGTTCGCAAAGTCAGCAAACCATGGAAAACCTTCCTCCTGTGCCGTAGCAAACATGAGACTCTCTGTCGGAAAACGATCGTCGATCCTGACCCTCGAATCTCCTAACTCAGCTCCCTCTAGATGCGAAAGATGATCGGTCGCCACATTCTCGGCCCCCTTTTAATCACGGATCTCAATATCAAACTCTTGAAGCAACAGGATCCACCGGATAATACGAGGCTTAGCATCCTGCATGCTAAAAAGATATCGAATAGCAGCATGATCCGTGTACACAATCGTCTTGGACAAAACTAGATAGGACCTAAATTTATCGAATGCAAACACCACAGCTAAAAGCTCTTTCTCGGTGGTGGTATAGCTCTCCTGTGCGCCATTTAAGGTCCAACTAGCATAGTAGATCGGATGGAAGTGTTTATCCTTCCATTGTCCTAGAACCGCTCCGACTGCGAAGTCGCTCGCGTCACACATCAACTAGAATGGTAACGACCAGCCGGGAGCAACCATGATCGGGGCGTTAACGAGTTTGTCTTTTAAAAGATCAAACGCCTTGATGCACTGCTCTGAAAAGTTGAATGGAGCATCCTTCTCCAGAAGTTTGGTCATGGGTCTCGCGATCTTCGAAAAATGTTTGATGAACCGGCGGTAGAATCCGACATGACCTAGAAAACTATGGATGGATCTCACAGAAATTGGCTGGGGAAGATTAGAAATGGTCTCGACCATCGCTCGGTTAACCTCTATCTCCGCACTAGAAATCCGATGCCCCAGAACAATGCCCTCATGAACCATGAAATGACACTTCTCCTAGTAAAGGACAAGGTTGGTGTCAACGCAACGGGACATCGTCCTCTCAAGATTAGATAGATGGAACTCCCAAATACAGAAAAATTATCCATGAACACATCCATGGAGTCCTCGATCATATCATGTAAAATGGCCACAATACACTTCTAGAATGTGGCCGGAGCGTTACACAGTCCGAACGGCATAACTTTATAGGAAAACATTCTGTAAGGGCAAGCAAAAGTGGTTTTTCCAGGTCATCGGGAGCTATCGGGACCTAGAAATACCCGAAGAAACCATCTAAGAAGCAGTAGTACTGCTGACCTGCCAAATGCTCCAACATCTAATCAATGAAGGGTAAAGAAAAGTGGTCTTTCCTGGTGGCATCATTCAATCTGCGATAGTCGATGCAGACTCTTTATCCAATCCCAGTCCTAGCGGGAATGAGCTCGTTCCTCTCATTGGTGACGATAGTCATGCCACCCTTTTTAGGAACCACTTGGATTGGACTTACCTAAGCATTATCAGAAATACGGAAATGATCCCCGCATCAAGGAGTTTATTGATCTCCTTCTTCACAAGCTCTTGCATTTTCGGATTAAGCCGCCTTTGTGGCTGAATGACAGTTTTGAAATTATCCTCCATGAGGATTTTATGAGTGCAATACGAAGGGTTGATACCCTTAATGTCGATAATCTTCCATGCAATCGCCTCTTTGCAATCCCGTAGCACCCTCAAGAACTTCTCCTTCTCGACCTCCGTCAGAGAAGATGCAATTATAACCGGCAGCTTCCCCTCTTAATCTAAAAATGCATACTCAATATGGGCAGGCAAATCTTTAAGTTCCAAGGAAGAAGGAGGACTCTCGACGGAAAGTCGGTCCATCGGATCATCTCGTATGATCTCAACAGACACGCCAGATTCAGGGCTATGTGACTCGATGTCGTCATCCAATGACTGATCGGTCATGGAAACCATCTCAATCTCTGGAATCTCCCTATCGAGAATCTGGGTGTCGGAGGCAGATACTCCGCAGATCTCGCTGAAAAACTCCCCAACATGTTCCATGATGGTATCGATGAATTATAGGGTGTCATCAGCAGACTTGGGGTGTTTCAGTGATTGTCGAACGTCAATGGTGACGTTCTCATCCCCAACTTTCAAAATTAACTTACCCTCGCAGACATCGATCAACTCTTGTACAGTGGCAAGGAATGATCGGCCTAAGATAAGTGGGACACTATCATCATCGTTCATGTCCAAGATGACAAAGTCCACCGGAAAGATGAACTTGACGACACGAACAAGCATGTTATTGACCACCCCTCGGGGGTATTTCATAGAATGATTAGCAAGTTGGATACTCATCCGGATAGGACGTGGTTCTCCTAGACCCAATTTGCGATACACGGAATACGGCATGAGATTAATGCTGGCACCAAGATCTGCCAGAGCATAAACCACCGTATCATCATTCAAGATGCAGGGAACCGTGAAACTCTCTGGATCAGACATCTTCTCTGGTAACTTTCTCTGCAAGACTGCAGAGAAACTAGCACTCAACGGGATGGAAGAGACCTCAGCTAACTTCTCCTTATTGGAAAAATAATCCTTAAGAAACTTTGCATATTTGGGTATTTGCATGAGTGCCCCAAGGAATGGAATGTTAAGATGAAGCTGATTCAAAAGATCAAGGAATTTGGAGTTCTGCTCCTCGTCTATATCCCTGCGGAATCTCCCGGGGTATGGAAGTCTAGGTTTGTAGACTGTCGCTGGTGCGCTGGGTAACTGTTGGTCCTCGGCTTGTGTTGTACTTTCTAGGCTGCGCCTCTAATGCACCTTGGCCGGTGGAGACTCCAACTGAATCTCCTTGTCCACCTGCTCCTCTACATCTACTTCAGGCTCCTCAACGACTCCTCTCGTCGCCTCCTGACTCACGGGCTCGCTACGTGCCCCTGCACCGCTCCTCGTTGTCCCAGCCTTTGCGAACGCCTTTGGATTTTGTTCGCTATTACTCTGTAGTGTTCCTGGCTACCTATCGATTAATCGACTTGCAATCTCTCCCATATTACGCTCGAGATTCTGAATGGATGCCCCCTGATTCCTCATGAATGACTCGTGCTACCGAAATTTCTCTTGAGTCTCTTTGTGACGGGAGTCCTCTCGAGTCATAAGCTGCGACAGCGTCTGCGTCTGCTGTGTCATCATCTCTTCCAAAGTGGGCTTCTTCTCCCCGCTACTCGCTCCCTCATCGGAATCCTTGAATAGACTCTGATGCTGCTGGAAGCCGGACTGATTTCCGTTCCTCCAGTTGGGATTTTGATTACCTCTCCACCCTGAATTATAAGAATTGAAAGAATTTTGATTTCGGTTCAGATTACTAACAAAGTCTAACGCCTCCTCCTGGAAACCTACGGGGCACTGAACGGTATCATTCCCTCCTCTAAAAATCTCGCACAGCTTACTCTTCACCTGCAGGTCCTTCATGATCTTCGCCAACGCCTCAACTTGTGCCGCGAGTGCGGTGCTCGTGTCGATCGAATGTATACCGCGTGATAGGGAGTCGAAGGTCATGGTGCTCTTGGCGGGTGGTCTTTGGTATCCACTCATGGCTAACCCATTAAACAAAGCAGTGCACTCATCCATATCATTCGTCGTCAATAAGTTGCCCCCCGCAGCCGTGTCGAGCATACTCTGAGTCGCGTATGTCACTCCATTATAGAACTTTTCAACAACTGTCCGGTCTTGCAGGCCATGGTTCGGACATAAAGCAAGTAGACTTTTTGAATCTCTCCTATGCCTCGTAGAAGTTCTTAGTGTCATCCATCTGGAAAGAATGAATCTGGTTACGCAAAAGAGCGGCCTTAGCCGGAGGATCGTATTTCTCAAGAAACTGGGTCTGCATGTCATCCCAAGTAGCAATGGATCCCTGTGAGAGGGACTCAAGCCACAGACTCGCATGATCAACGAGTGAGAATGTAAAAACGCGGAGTTTGATGGCGTCTTCGGATACGCCGGCAAGATGAAACGTGTCGCAAATACGTGCAATGCGAGTGAGATGAGAATGCGGGTTTTCGTGGGGCAACCCGCGAAATTGAGCAGAATGAGAGATGGTGTTCAGAATGTTCGATGGAATGTGCCAATTCATGTTACCTGCGATGGCTGGTGGAGCAAAGTTGGATCTCGCGCCTGCATCGACCGGACGGGCCCGGTATCCAACTATCCTCCTCGGTGGTGGATCTGCGTCACCCATAATCCTATCGCTAATGACGGATTCAGAAAAAGTTGGAGAAGAAGATGTATTACCAACAGACGTAGAAGAACTGGAAGACTATCTGGTACGCGTCTCTCACGAAACTCTCTCTCAGGTTCAGAAAATCCCTCAGATTCAGGCGGTCCTAGAGATAGAGTACGTTGCATATAACTATTAAGATAAATAAAAGAAACTAATATTAGCTAAACTATTTAAACAAAGCAAAATAAAAACAAGTAGCAAACAAGGTAGGTCCTAACTCGAGTCGTTCTGAATACGCCTCAAACCGTGTCCCCGGCAACGGCGCCAAAAACTTGATGTGTGTCTAAAGGGTCTTTCTTTATATGGAACTCACAACTAAGCTCTAAATTTATAAAACAGATTTTCCTAATAAAACTACACACAACCAGCAAGTGTACCGATCATAAGCAATATAGAACTAAGGAAGTCCGAGTATCGAACACGAGGACACGTGAAAACGTCTATGATCACTAACCCTAGAAAATACTTTCCTAAGAATAAAATTTTTTTTAAATGATTTTTAATAAATAAACTAATTGTCCTAGCTTACTCAAATTAAATTAAAAGCCTTAACTTAACAAGACTTAACGAAACTTTACGAATGAGACTGACAATGGAGAAAAAGGTTTACCTAGGTAAGAATAATATTGAAGGTCTAACATGCTAATGGATTGAATAATCTCACGACACCAGTATCAAAGGATGACACAACTAAGGTTCGCTCAAGAAAGCTAGATCACCTATCGATCTCACTAACCAACCCTAACTTACACTTAGTTGATTTTAAGAACAAACCGGGAAACGAATACTACGCAACCAAGGATAGAGGAACAATTTGGTTTAACTTAAACTAGATCACCTAATCGCTCACAAACCCAAACCCGACAAGAACCGAACCCGCTCTCGCGCAATCCTAATCCTAACAAGTATAAGCTATGAGAAGTGTAACATTCGTTATTTTTCAAATCCGAAAACCGACCCGTTTATTTTAAGTTTATATATATTTTATTTATTTATTTATTTATTTATTTATTTATTTATTTATTTATTGATAATAACTATGATTTCTATGCAATAATACCCCCTCTAACTAACTTATTACCACTTTTGAAACCACACCTATAGACCAGGGACTTTATTGCAAAATTTCCAAAACCTTTTTCCCTCTCTCCCTCTCTTCCCGTCATCACCATCGTCCTCCCCATCCCACGCCATTACCATTTTTAAATGCATCAAATCTGGCCTTAATCAACAAAATCGACGTTACCAAATCAATCATTGATCCTAAACGCGTTCCACCGACACCCTAATTGTGGTAAATTGTTACCAATTGACAGCTAATTGTAACCTAATCAATCTGCAGCCAAATCCTCTCTAAATCCTTATATATACTCATCTAAAATTCAATTAAACTCGTATCCACGCTCCTCTCAGCATCGCGAATCCAAACCATATATCAATTGAAAGTTTTTGAGCCATCTGCACCCCATTATTGATCGAGTTTCAGCCGAGAACCCTAGGTGGTCGTTCTCATTCAACTCGTTGTCTACTCTGGTAATTATCCCATGTTTCTGTGTCGTTTTTAATCAACCAACAATAACCCTAAATCAAATGTAAACGATGGTGATTAAATAAACTGAATTCGGATTCTAGGGTTTATTATTTAATTTGGGGATGAACAAGAGAACCGGCGTTGTTTAATAATTTGTAGCTGAACCTTTTAATCAACACCCGTGCTCGCTCAGATGGCCAACAATGTTTACACTAAACACGTGAACTGGCCTGGGCGCGGGTTCGAGCCCTCCTAGGCCCGGTTTGTTATTTTTATTGTTTTTGTTTTATTTAATTTCTCTTAATCTTTTTTCTTGATAATACAACTCTAATAAATACTATCTTGGTGAACCGAACCCCCGGTTTCGTGTTTTCTTGTCTTTTTGAAATTATGAGCCATAATTAATATATATATATATATATATATATATATAATATTATCTATGCCATTTGTTTAAAAGTTTAGATAATAATAATAATATTATTATTATTATTAATAACAATAACAATAACAATAACAATAACAATAACAATCATAAAAATAGTAAGAGTGTTTAACTATAAAAGGCTCCAAAATTCTTTTAAACTGTTTTGCAACCGTTATGTCGTGTCGTATTATTTCTTTTTAACTGTTTCTACCCTCTAGCTATATTATTTACAAATTTATGAAGATTAAACCAATAATATTAAAAATTATATTTAAACCCTATCAAATTCCATATCCGTCATACGCCTTGTTATTATTTCATTAATCTTAATTAATTATATTAATGTTAACTAGGAACTTTTGTCAACGTATTCCGAGGACTCTATCTTATCTTCTTACCATCGTCTCATCATTTATTTCCACTCGTTAAGGTGAGTTACATACCCCTTTTTCCATCTTTATATTACCATATTCAAGTTTACTTATGTTTTATTCCCACATCTATTCAAAACACAATTCAATATATGTTTATGTGTGATTATTGCATGCTCTATGATAATGCTTTATGTGCTTAATTGTTTATTTTATGTTTGGTGGTTGGTATCTCATCCTCATCTATCCTCATCTAGTATGATCATACATTTACCCTAGTACTTTGATTTCGTATCAATAAGAACGGGTCCACATCTATTTAGTTGTTTACATTTTCATAAGAATTGTAATACTCATCTTTTACATATGAATTGTGGTTTTTATCTATATATATATATACATATATATATATATATATATATATATATATATATATATATATATATCAACTAAAACTTATGTACCCTCACCAACATTCGTGTTGACAAACTTTATTTTCATACATGCTACAAGTACAAGTAATTTACATTGTTCAAGATCGAAGAAATTAGTTTTACCTTAGGATATTTATCGAAACAATAAATATGATGTAATTGCTTTGATATTAATGAATAAATAATTATTGTCACTTTAATTAGTGTCTTTTGAGCTACTGTCCAATCAATTTGTTACGTCGTGGCATGTTCCGTCTTTGGTCGGTGTGTGACAGATTGGTATCAAAGCCGAAGGCTATAAGATAGGTGGTTAGATATAATGGCCTAGTAGCATGCTTAGGGTCCCTATACGTTATATGTCTTTACTTATTTGCACCCTGAATTATATTATTGATTGCAGTAGCTTAAATACTATTTAATGATTTAATTCTTGTACACAAAAGCACACACTTAATCCTAGGCTATGCCTCACTCTCAAAATTGTTTTCAAACTTTAAAAAATTGGAAATTCCTTAAGAGATCCCGCCTTTTCACTCCCCTCTCCTTAAGGAATATTCGTGTAACGGATATATAGTAACTGTAAGAGTGACACACTTGTTTACCGAGCACTTGACACCAAGGCTTGAGAGCCTAAGGAAGTGCAATATGCATAAATCTCAATCAACCGCGAGGCCCGGTTGCCTTCCTGGAGTGTTCGGTAAGGGTGTGGAACTTTCCATGGGATGACCTCAAGAAAATCATGCTCAAGAAGTTTTGCCTGAAACATGAGCTTCAGAAGTTGGAAGAGGAGTTTTGGAATTTGAAACAAGAAAGTGGAAATGACGCCATCTTCAACGATCGTTTCCATGAACTGAGCCTTCTCCTCCCTCACATGGTCACTCCCCTTGAACGTTCAATCGACAAGTACATCTCGGTTTTGCCTATGCAAATCCAAGATTTCGTCCTAATTCGTGACCCTCAAACCCTCCATAATGCCATCACCTTAACAGGTACCCTAACCAAAAACCACGTTAAGGCCGGGACCTTGACGCGGAAAATTCCAAGAAGCCCAATGATAAGCCTGCATCCAAGCCCAACAAAGAACCCCAGCCCGAATCTTCCAAAACCGAGTCTTCTAAGCCCGAATATTTCAAGCACAACAACAACAACTCTCCCCACTACCGCAACAATAAAACAAAGTCCAATTCCCAAAACTATGTCTTGGCCCAATCGCAAGCCCAACCCATCAAGAAGCCCTACACAGGACCCCACCCATTATGTGACACGTGTAACTTTCACCATTCGCCTAATCTCAGGTGTTGACAATGCACCAACTGCAATCGATTTGGCCACCTCTTTACCACATGTTGTGAACGCAACCAACTCAAGATGGAACCATTTACCTCACCTCTTACCCAACCCCAAACTTTACCTTATGCTCAACCGTTTACTCAAGCACCCTCAACTATTAGAGCTTGTTACAATTGTGGAGACCCTAGCCATTTTCGCAATGCATGCCCAAGACTCGCACACATGAACCAAATTCAATCCTACCCAACCCAAACCGCGCAATATCAAGCTTACCAAGCCCAGGTAAATCAACTTCAACCAATCCAGGCTCAACCCATCCAAGCAATTCAAGTCCAACCCATTCAACCAGTTCAAGTCAACCAAACCCCAATCAACCAACCAACCACAAGTAACCAAGCTACTCAAGGACAAGTGTGTTACATCAACGGTTCCCAAGTCTAAGCCTAACCCTTTATGAAGACATGCTACGCAAAAGACGTTTCTTTTATTAATTCTTTTAATTTAAATCTAATGTATTGACTTCATTAAATCTCCAATTTTGTTATAAATGAGAACTATGGTTATTTATAACGGTGTTCAATCACTCATTCTTATTTTGTCGTTTAGTGCACTATTTATTATTACTCCATTTATTATCATGATTTAAGTGGTCTATGAACGATCATTTACCGGGACTATGTGCACGGTGATGTGCATAGTTATCTAATAGTACCGTATTTGTATAGTAAACTACCTATGACCAATTTCCTACAAACGTGTTGGAAATTGGGACTATGAGCATGTGTTGTACATAGCTATCTAATAGGAGTCACATGTACAAATTTTATTTCGATGTCTTAATACATGACTACCCAAACCCTCCAAACTCACCACATTCTCACAGTACTCTTACCTCATCTCGTCGATTTTATAATCTTGATTTCAACCCTCAGCTATTATTATATTCATAAGTCATGTGATTTGTTTGTTGTGTGAAGCGATTATTGCATGAATTTTGTTGTCGTCATAAGTATTTTATTTACATCGTATGTGTAAGTTACTTATATAATCTCTATCTATCTATTCCATTTTGTTGTTATCACTTTCGATGGTTAACTTCAACAATTCCGTATATTTTTATTTTATTTATTTATTTATTATTAGTATTCTTAAGATTATTTACTAGTTATTTATGATCATTAAATTTCCCATATTTATATATATGTTCATTGCTCTCAATCAAATGATTATAATTAAATATAAAAAAATGGAGTTTTATTTTACCCATGTTTTCAAACCGCACAACGGGACGAACCATGTGCATCATGAGATGATCTAAATAATTATGAGTGCACGCATAATTATCGAAATCCTCGCATGGAACTCATGGTGAATACGGTTGTGTGTCATAACTCGGAACCCATGGTGATTTTGGCTAACGGTACAAATATCGATGTGATAAGGGCATGGTGGATACGCCGCTGGTACATCTTATATATAAGTGCCCTTATCATGCCTTCCGTTTGTAGCATTATTTGGGTCACCTGAAGATCTGTGTTATTTTATATATATATATATATATATATATATATATATATATATATATATATATATAATTTCTTTCTTAGACTCTTACTTTCTTTCTTTATGTTATGTTTTATTTAATTTCAGGACGAAATTTCCAAAATTTGTGAATCTTGTAACATCCATTACTTTTCAAATCTGAAACCCGACTCGTTTATTTTATTTTTTTCTTTCTTCTGCCTCATTTATTATTCGAATGCTCGTTACTAATTCCCGCCTTCTTTTAAGTTTATATATTTTTAATTATTTATTTATTGATAATAACTATCATTTCTATGCAATAATACCCCCTCTAACTAACTTATTACCACTTTTGAAGCCACACCTATAGACCAGGGACTATATTGCAAAATTTCCAAAACCTTTTTCCCTCTCTCCCTCTCTTCCCGTCATCACCATCGTACCATTTTTAAATCCGTCAAATCCGGCCTTAATTAAAAAAACGACGTTACCAAATTAATCCTTGATCCTAAACGCGTTCCACCGACACCTAATTGTGGTAAATTATTACCAATTGACAGCTAATTGCAACCTAATCAAGCCGCGGCCAAATCCTCTCCAAATCCTTATATATACTCGTCTAAGATTCAATTAAACTCGTACCCACTCTCCTCTCAGCATCGCGAATCCAAACCATATATCAATTGAAAGTTTTTGAGCCGTCTGCACCCCATTATTGATCGAGTTTCAGCCGAGAACCCTAGGTGGTCGTTCTCATTCAATTCGTTATCTACTCTGGTAATTATCCCATGTTTCGTTTTTTATCAACCAACAATAACCCTAAATCAAATGTAAACGATGGTGATCAAATAACTGAATTCGGATTCTAGGGTTTATTATCTAATTTGGGGAAGAACAAGAGAACCGGTGTTGTTTAATATTTTGCAGTTGCACCTTTTAATCAAAACCCGTGCTCGCTCAGATGGCTAACACTGTTTACACTAAACATGTGAACCGTCCTGGGCACGGGTTCGAGCCCTCCCAAGCTCGGTTTGTTATTTTTATTGTTATTATTCTAATTAATTTCTCTTAATCATTTTTCTCGATAATACAACTCTAAATAAACACTATCTTGGTGAACCGAACCCCCGGTTTCGTGTTTTCTTGTCTTTTTGAAATTATGATTCATAATTAGTTCATATATATATATATATAATATTATCAATGCATTTATTTAAAAGTCTAGATAATAATAATAATAATAACAAAAACAATAATAATCATTAAAATAGTAAGAGCGTTTAACTATAAAAGACTCCAAAATTCTTTTAAACTGTTTTGTAACCGTTAAGTCGTGTCGCATTATTTCTTTTTAACTATTTCTACCCTCTAGCTATATTATTTACAAATTTATGCAGATTAAACCAATAATATTAAAAATTATATTTAAACCCTATCAAATTCCATATCCGTCATACGCCTTGTTATTATTTCTTTAATCTTAATTAATTATATTAATATTAACTAGGAACTTTTGTCAACGTATTCCGAGGACTCTATCTTATCTTCTTACCGTCGTCTCATCATTTATTTCCACTCGTTAAGGTGATTTTACCTACCCCTTTTACCATCTTTTATATTTTAGGGGTAGCATCTATACCATATTCAAGTTTACTTATGTTTTATTCCCATATCTATTCAATACACAATTCAATATATGTTTATGTGTGATTATTGCATGCTCTATGATAATGCTTTATGTGCTTAATTGTTTATTTTATGTTTGGTGATTGGTATCTCATCCTCATCTATCCTCATCTAGTGTAATCATACATTTACCCAAGTACTTTGATTTCATATCAATAAGAACGGGTCCACATCTATTTAGTTGTTTGCATTTTTATAAGAATTGTAATACTCATCTTTTACATATGAATTATGGTTTTTATCTATCTATCTATCTATATATATATATATATATATATATATATATATATATATATATTTCAACTAAAACATATGTACCCTCACCAACATTCATGTTGACAAACTCTATTTTCATACATGCTACAGGTACAAGTAATTTACATTGTTCAAGATCGAAGAAAATAGTTTTAGCTTAGGATATTTATCCAAACATTAAATATGATGTAATTGTTTTGATATTAATGAATTAAATAATTATTATCACTTTAATTAGTGTCTTTTGAGCTACTGTCCAATCAATATGTTACGCCCCGGCATGTTCCGCCTTTGGTCGGGGTGTGACAAGACTTGTTTACTTCCTATCACCTCTAGGTCTCTAAAAAGGTTCCTACCCGCTGAATCCAATCAATTAACACACCCATTTAAACCCTACGGTTGTACTTCCCGCAAACAATCTCTAAACACAAAGTAAAGAGTCAAACAAGCAATAATCAATTAAAACAAATTCAATCAATCAAAGCAAGGGGTATATGAGTATAATTAACAAAATCATAGCCAATAAACACAACCTAATTCAATATTAAACCAAACTTTCATTAGAAAATCAAGTCATATTGATAAAACAATCCACTAAACTAGTTAAAACCGAACAATAATTATCTAACCTATGTAGAACAAACAAGTTTAGCTACTCATAATTTTTGTACAGCAGCAAATACTTATTATAACAATCATAATACTCAACCAAATCATAATTAAACTCAATCCACAATCAAGTATAATCAAACACACCTCAATCCTCCACTTAATGGCAAAACAATTAACTTTAAAGATCAAAATCAAGATAGTTATTAACATAAACAAGAAAGAAAAGTTTATGAGTGATATATTATCAAATGTGGCTGAGAAATATGATATAAAACGATCCCGAGCTGCTGTCGCGAGTCACCTTTTGCTACCTTTCTTCTTCCCTTGATCTCAAGGAGCTTGAAAATTAACTCTTTTCCTTTGGTCTGAGGCTTACCCGATCGGAAATAAATGAAGAGGGTGGCTGTGAACTTTTGATCAAAACCTTGAATAATTTTGATTACTTACTCATAAACACAGTTCTACAATTCAAAGTTCATTAAAAACTTTCGGGAAAAAATTAACTTCAATCATTCGTTACAAAATATTAATCTTTTCTTAAAACCATAACATAAAACATCATTTCTTACATCTTCAGATGTCAGCCATTCAATCCATGCCATGTGCCATCCTCATGCTAGCTCTTTAGTCAGATCACCTGCGTGCATACTAAAAGTCAGCTACGCTGAGCGAGTTCTAGTTAATCAAGCAACTTACCATACAACCACTACGCGCAATTATGTACGGGTCCGAAGACACATAGTCGTCTATCTGACCTTCTCACCTCACCACTAACCTCTTATTTACCCCTACAGCTTAGCCACTTGATTACAGAAGCACATTGAGGCTTGCCCTCCCATGTACTTACGTATTGCCACTTATTTAACGAAGGCACGTAGAGGCTTACTCTCCCACGTACTATTGTCATGCCTCTTAATAACGAAGGCACGCATAGGCTTACCCTACCAAGCACTCACGTTATGCCACTTTAATAATGAAGGCACACATAGGCTTACCCTACCACGCACTCACGTTATGCCACTTTAATAACGAAGGCACGTATAGGCTTACCCTACCACGTACTATCGTCATACCACTAATACCCTTACTAGACACCTATCAACTTCTATCACACTCTACTTCTACTTGTCTATAACACACTTCCTATCAGTTCATTATTTACGTAATAAGCAAGTCACATCATAGCATTCGTACACACTAATAACCATTTGGCAATCACTATCCTTGATGATACGTGCAATATCCGAAGATCGTTCACGCATCGGAAAGAATTATATAATAGCTACCTCGTATATCATCTATAGCATACACTTACCACTTAAGGTAAGGGTAAGGGAGGAACAATGTATGACTAACATTTTTTATCAAGTCAGTAGTGAATTTTGTAATTTCTACATAGCGATCAGGGGTTCGCTCTCTTGAGAAGGATTTAAAGTATTCTTTTGAATACCCAGATGAAAACCGCATAAAGCTCTCATGGCTCCAGAAACCTAATGCATCCCATCAACATAGGATTTAAGGCCATAAAACCATACACCATTGAAATGTAGACCATGTACTAGACGCTTAAACAATTTATTAACACTTTATTTTTTATGATCTACTGAAACAAAAGGCTCGAGTATGACTGGCTATTACATATCTGCCTTCATTACCAAGACTGTTGCTAGAATACTAACCCATCTTTTGACATGGAAATTTATGTTTATATCACATATTCCCTTACTTGTTTGTCCAAAAACCTACCCATACACTGAACATTAAGCAATGGACTTTTATTCTTCAATTTACCGATTTTAGAACAAGACAATCTATGTACTATCAATTTACTTTTATGCTTCAAAGCTCATTTTGAGGAGTAATTATCTATTGTTTTTGAATTTTTCACATTTTTCAAATGTTTTTGTATTTTCCACATTTTTCAACGTTTTTTATACTTTTATAACTGTTTTTGGCTTTTAAGATTTTTCAAATGTTTTTGTATTTTTCCCAAACCATATCTCCCCCTAAAATCAAAAACCATTTTAAAAATATTTACAAACAAAACTTGACCTGGTGAACGGTTACTCAAAGATTGGAATCCATAACCTCCGGATCACTCACTTCCTAACCGCCCATTTTCTTTATGCCGTTAAGCCTCAATAAATACAAAAATCTGTTTTTATCGAAAGCTTTAGTAAACAGATCATATTTTTGTTCATCGGTGTGAATTTTGTCTACGGTAATCAATTTCTTCTCGTAACAGTCACGAATGAAGTGATACTTTATATCAATAAGTTTTGTTTATGAGTGACTTACCGGGTTTTTAGCTATGGAAATAGCAGTAGTATTATCTACAAAAATATGAGTTGCAAGAAAATTCAAATCGTGGTCGCGTATTTGTTGTTGTATCCACAAAATCTGGAAAATAGCAACTAGAAGCAGCTACATAGTCGGCTTAACATGTGGATAGTGACACAGTCGCCTGCTTCTTACAGTGCCACGTCACCAACCTGCTACCAAAGAATTGACAGCTGGCGGCAGTAGATTTGGTATTCAGCTTGCAGCTACCCTAGTCAGAATCAGAATAAGCTCTTAACTCAAATACATCATCTCGAGGATACCAAATTTCGACCCCTAGACACCTCTTAAGATGCCGAAGTATCCGCTTCACCAACGTTAGGTGAGAGACCCTTGGATTGGATTGATACCGGGCACACAAACACGTCGGATACATGATGTGTAAGGCCCCGAACCCGGTAGCCCTACTTTAATGTCGGATTTACTCATAAACGCAGTTCTTACAATCAGAGTTAATTAAAATTTTTGTGGAAACGTCAACTTAAAGCATTTGTTACTAAATATTAAATCTTTACTTTGATACCATAACACAAAACATTATATTTAAAACATCGCTTATTCTATCTTCAGATGCCAGCCGTTCAATTCATGCCATGTGTCATCCTCATGCTAACTCTCTGGTCAAATCACCTACATGCATACTAAAACTCAGCTACGCTGAGTGAGTTCTAGTTAATCAAGCAACTTGTCATACAACCACTACAGACATTTATATACGTGTCCGAAGGCAGATATCCACTGTCTAACTTGTTACTGCTTAACCACTTAATTAACCCTATAGCTTAGCCACTTAATTACTCCTACAGCTTATCCACTTATGCCACTTTATGCCACTTTAATAACGAATAACGTTATGCCACTTTGCCACTTTAATAACGTATAACGTTATGCCACTTTAATAATGTATAACGTTATGCCACTTTGCAGCTTTAACACTATTACTAGACCCCTATCCACTTCTATCACACTCTACTTCTACTTGTCTATAACACACTTCCTATCAGTACATTATTTACATAGTAAACAAGTCACATCATAGAAAGCATACACACTAATAACCACCAGACAATCACTATCATTGACGACACGTGCAATATCCGAAGATCGTTCACGCACCGACAAACATTATATAATAGCTACTTCAAACAACATCTATAGCATACACTTACCACTTATGGTAAGTGTATTCACACTTCACATCGAGTATGCACACAGCCCCGAAAACATTGCAAGGAAATGGGGCTAGAAACTCACATGAACTCGGTTACTTCTTCTGCTATTGGTTATTCCTTTTTGAGCTGTGCGCGTCTGACTGTTTAATAATTACAATATTAAGTACCGCTCTAGCCACTCTCATCGCTACTTCATTAGTCTTACGTGTCTAAGCGGGTTTTACTTCGTTGAATCATTACCCGGTTGGTTAAATCGTTACTCGTTAACCTTTATAGGTATCTTTCATATATTATCAAAGTCCAAGGGCCGTTATGTGATTATATCCTTCTTCTATAAGTCCAGACCATTATGCAATTCTGTCAAGGTCCACTTCGTTATCTAGTTCGTTAATGAAGGAGGCTCCTTCGTTATTCCTTAACGATTTAGCCTTTATGACGAATTGGTCATCATAATGAACTGAACCTCTAACGAACTGGACCCTTAACGAACTGAACCTTTAACGAAATGGGGGTTAGTTCGTCCGTTATCCCTTAACGAACTACTTAATGAATTGGGCCTAGTTCGTCATACATTCCTTAACGAATTAACATAACGAATTGAGATTAGTTTTTGTTAAGCTCCTGCTAACGAATCAACTTAACGAATTGCCTCAAGTTCGTTATCTCTGCTCAACGAAATGCCATAACGAATTACTTGCAAATTCGCTATGATTCCGTTAACGAACTGAGGTTGGTTCGTTTCCTGCTAACGAACTAGGGTTAGGTTAGAACATTCTCTGATAAGATCTAAACCTAGTACCACCTTTTCCGGCGCCGCCATTGCCAGAATAACGGGATCTTGCCTGAAAAGCAATATCTCGCTTGTTTCACCACCGTTTCCACCGGTTTTCGTCCCGTAGCTCTTCTTAGGTTCGGTTTATATCCGATTCCACCCGGATCTCGTGCCTTCAACGGTTTAACGGTGTCGGCTCGTCGTTTTGTGACTAAATCTAACGGGTTTGAGTATAAACAACATCATACTATCATACCTCGGGTCGGGATCGGCTCTTCCTCTTGGTTTCGGCTAGAGAGAGAGAAATATAAGAGAGAGCTAAGTGTGTGTTTTGGGTGGTGTATGGAATATGTGTAAATGAGTGATTTAGGCATATTAAGAGTATTTATATGATGGATCATGGGCTTAAGCCCATGGTCTATCTTCCTTCCATTTTAACCCAAGTCCATTACCAATATTACTTACCCCAACACAAGCCCGACTCGTATTAACTCCTACTTTATTTAATATTTTTCCGCTAACCCGAGTAAACTTTCTCACCAACAATAATTAATATAATTAATATTATTTTTAGAAATTTCGGGATATTACATGATGTCTGGCCTTGAAGCAGTAAGATACATGAGGGAACCAATCATAGGACGGTGGAGTGTTTCATCGACCTTATCCCCGGTGGGATCAAGACCAATTCCATGATTTTGCGAGATAGGAGTGCTGCTCGGCGACTGAACGTTTCGAGGATATCATTAGCATATTTTGTCTGGTGAATGAAAATTCCATCAGACCATTGTTCGACTTGCAATTCTAAGAAAAACTTCAACTCTCCCATAGCGCTCATTTCAAATTTCAACTTCACAAAATCCTCAAACTCTTTGCACAGAACATCATACATTGACCCAAAAATGATATCGTCAACATAGACCTGGACTATCAGCAGATGACCATCCACTTCCTTAGTGAAGAGTGTACAATCGACATTGCCACGAACAAAGCTATTATCCAACAAATGTTGAGACAATGTGTCATACCAAGCTCTCAGGGCTTGATGTAGACCATAAAGTGCTTTGTCAAGCAGGTACACATTATCTTTGTGAATAGGATCGACAAACCCCATAGGTTGTCCTACAAAGACTTCTTCACTCAATTTACCATTCAGGAAAGCAGACTTAACATCCAACTGATAGACCTTAAATCCCTTCCAAGATGCAAAGGCTAATAAAATTCTAATTGCTTCAAGTCAAGAAAAAAGAGCATAAAATTCATTAAAATCAATTCCTTATCTTTGATTATAACCAAGAACCACTAATCGAGCCTTGTTTTTGACAATTATACCATTTTCGTCTCTTTTGAACTTGAAAACCCACTTGTTATTAATGCATCGTTTGTTATCTGGTAGATCAACAACTTTCCAAACTCCAAGCTTTTCAAATTGCAATAATTCTTCTTGCATTGCATTGACCCCCACTTTCTTCAGTGAACTCTTGTTTACACGTCTTTGGTTCAATTTTAAAAATGAAACATTTGAACGAGAACATGTTTTGAAGAGGAGCGACTTGAGTATAATAACAACTAAGACTTTGGTCAACCTGACTTCGAGTACGAACTCCAGAATTAAGATCTTCAATAATATTCTCTTCCGGGTGATATGATAAAGTTCGAGGCATAACTTCATCAGGAACTATCACATTCTTAGGAAGATTCATGACATTTTCATCATTAGACAACTCATCCGAAAGCACAGAATCAGTAGCAACAAGATCAGATTTAACAGGATCAGGTGTTAGTTGAATCAAAGACTCAATCACATCATTGTGATATTCACCATCATCGTCAAAAGAAGGTGTAGCATGTGTATTATCAACATGGTTATCAACATCAAGAATTAGATCTTCATTAAAAATTGGAAGTTCTTGTGTAGGAATTTCATAAGATCCATTACTCAAATATTGTTGAAATAATAGTGTGGCCATTTTGTTAGTGATTTCCTCTTTAGGAAATGAGAAACAACTCCACAAGCAGTCATAATCAAACATTCATGAATCGCCATTTCCTTGAAAAGGAGTAGCATATCTTTGACAGTCCACCTGTTGTACTTTCATAATTCGGTTGATTCTATGTAAAAATACTCTTCTTAAAGTAATAGCATAACCCACAAAGAAATCTATCGCAGACTTAGAACCGAATTTACCATCAGGATCCAGAACAGTACATTGAGATCCGAACGGCTCAATCCACTTCAAGTTAGGCTTACGTTTATTAAGTAGCTCGAAACATGTTTTTCCATACTTCTTTACTGTCATAACACAGTTAAGAGTGTAACAAGCTGAGGCAACAGCTTCAGGCCAGAAACTAACAGGTAAATTCGAATCCGCCAACATCACCCTAGCTGTTATAATCAGAGTATGATTCTTTCGTTCAGCAACTCCATTTTGTTGTGGTGTATATGGAGAACTAAACTCATGAAGAATACCACGCTCATTACAGTATTGAAGCATACGGTTGTTTCTGAACTCGGCTGCAATGTTGCTTCAAATCCTTCGGATTGGCAAATTATATAACATCTCAAGCTTTTTTAACAAAATCATCAAGTTTCCAAAGGTCTCATCTTTTGATTCAAGAAACATTACCCAGTGAAGCATGAGTAATCATCAGTGACCACCAAACAATAAAGTTCCCCGGTGATACTTTTGATATTCGCAGGACCAAATAAATCCATATGTACTCTCTCAAAATGTAATTTGATAGAATTGAGAGATTTTGTCGGGTGCGACTTCTTCTTCTATTTAACTTTCTTACAACTCAAACATCCGGAACTCAACTGAAAACCTTTAACATTTACTCCTTCAACCAATTGATTATGAACAAGGTAGTCCATCGCCCGAACATTGATGTGACCCATGCAACGATGCCATAACACACTCTTTTTCAGTAGCTTTTGTGACAAAACACTGAACAATACCTTGATTCGATGAAGCAACATTCATGTTGAGCACATAAAGATCATTTTCCCTTGGTGCTTTCATTAAAATTCACTCCTCTGGAATATTATACCCAGGCTTAAGAATCATACACTCTTGATTTGTAAAATGTGTTGAAAAGCCTTTGTCACAAATTTGAGATATGCTCAGCAAATTATTCTCATGCTCCGTGATTTAATTCACATTTTCGAACATCACTTTCCCATTCGATAAAGTACCCTCTTCAACAATTTGTCCTCCTTGAATTCCTGCAAATCCCACAAAACCTCCTCGAATAGATTGAGCATTCTTTAGCTAAATGGAGAGTTCCAGTCATGTGTCGAGAGGCTCCACTATCCATTATACAACGTTAGTCATTGGATCTTCAAAGCCCCTACAAAAATAAGCAGTTAGTGATACAAGGAAACCCAAGCCTTCTTGGTTTTGGGTTGTTTCAATTTCTCATAGAAACAATCTTCATAATAATCATTCTATGAGAGAGTCAAAGAATCAACCGATGAGCATGATTTAAATGAATTAGAAGACTCGGATTTTAAAGGTTCATCTTCCTTATCTTTCTTGATTTTACACAGTTCAATTTCATAAACAGTGGTTGAAGTAATAGATTTATCTTTGATATTTCCCTTAACCACCCAGTTTTGTCCGAAAGAACTTGTCTTCTTGTAAAAACGATCATTTTTTTAGCATTTGAAGATTCATCCACTTCAAAAATCTTTTTGACAATTTCCTTATCTACTCCCCTTTTTAAAATCTTGACAGGTGGAGATGTAGATCTAACAGTTTGAACTTTCACATATGGTTTTTTATTCACCGCATCCTTTCTTTCTTGAGAAAATCTTTCAGGACATGAATAAAACAAATGCCCTTCTTCATTACTACAGAAACACTTCCTCCTATCAAAAAAATTGTTAACAGTATGAACATGGTTCTCTTGTCTCTCTCTTTAAACTTTGAGTTTATAAAACTCATCATTTGATTTCCTTGTAAAGATAGCCTTTTTTTGTTCCTTAGAGGTCTCACCTTTAACAAAACAATATTTTGAAAACCATCTTGTGGTTTTACAAACCTTTGGTTATACTCCTTGAAACCAATACCCTACTTAATAGTAAAAACTGGTTTTAGCAAATCTAGAATTTTGATTACCAGTTTTACCATGTGATTGAGGTTTAGTTTTTTCAAATTGATTACAAGTTTTTTAACTATTTCTTTAGATGTAAATTCTGAATCAGACAACACAAATTCAGCAGCTTGTTTGCCTATCTCACTTTCACATTCAGAACTATGAATGGATTGAAAAACTTGTGCATCACATGAACTATCATGTTGTGGTGAATCATACACCACGTTCATCGCCTTAAGAAATCCTTTCGGGTTCTTTTGGAACATAAGAACTCTAAATTGGTGGTGAACAACATGATATATTGTAATTTCTTTCGGAACAATATGACCCAAAACATATTGAGAAGCGAATAACTTTTAAGTTTGTTTCAACTCTTTCAATCTCAATTTTAGTTAGTTGAAGTTCTCTTTTAAGTTCCACTTTCTCATCAACATGTCTATTGATAGCAATTTGTTTATCTTCAACCGTGTGAGTGAGCATAGAAATTATTTTTTCATCTTATAAAATTTTCATCCACAAGTTTTTCTCACACGATTGAAGCTTATCACAAGACTCTTTTACATTTTGATAATCAAGAAACATCTTATTGTAAACATCTTTTAGTGAATTAAAATTTGTTATTAATGAATTAATAACAAATTCCTTTTCTTCATATGATTCACAAATGTGTTTAATTTCTTCAGTAGAAAATATTACCTGACCAGCCATGTTTGCATGAAGATTAGGTGCCTTTCCTACATCATGAGTTATTTCTTGATCAAAAATCTCAGAATCTTCACTTGCTTCAATCTTTGTTGCAACTTGAACTCAATCAATTTCTCTAGTCTCCTCTTGCTCATCATCAATTCCAAAATCAATCTTTTCATGCGGAACTTCTTCGCCATTAAACCAACCTGCAAAACGACTTAAAGAATTCATTAGGAATCGAGTCCAAACGTTTAGTAGAATATGTCTCCTCAGAAGCAATAGACATCTCTTTTTGATCATCACTCATTCTTTCAGCAATATCAACAATTTCTGCATCATTCTTGTTTTCTTGTTCTTTGATTTTTGAACATTCACTAAATACTTCTGCCACATTAGCTTCATGAACATTAGAATCCCAGTTAAAACCTTCATCCAATTATGCATGACACGCCTTTGATGACGAAGCTTCAGGTTTCTTTGACGTCTCACCTTGTGTAGGTGAACTTTGATGATATATTGCTTGTCGGTTGTAGTCTCGACCAAAGGGATTCTGGACTAGAATCACCGATTATGATGAATTCAAATATAAACCAATGTCTTTAGTTACTGATGAATTCTTCATTTTCAGTTTCTTACGAATCTCAAGCTCATGTGCTTCCAACTTCTCAATGAATCGGGCCAAAGTCAATCTTGCATAATTGATCGGGTTTGATTATTGAATCATTATGAAGGTTTCCCAATCATCAGATAAAGAATCAACAAGCTTGTCAATGTATTCATATTCTTCTTTATCAATTACCAACCTTTTCATCTTATTCACAAGATGACAATATCTTTCAATCAATTGAGTCATTGGCTCACCTTTTACCATTGTGAAAATGTCAAACTCTTTTTTAATAGTGTCATATTTGACTTTCTCATATCAGGATTCCCTCTATCTTTATTCAATAAAGCTTCTATATTGAATGACATGACCCATTGTGTTGCAATAATTGAAAGATCTTAGATTTGATTGATTGTTTAAACAAATTCATCATCTTTTTCTCACGAATAAATCTAGCCTTGTCAGCTTCAGGTATTTGAGATAATCTATGACTTGTGCCATTTTCATTTCTTGGAATGATGTATTCAACTTCAAAAGCTTCCCAAGTTTCATAGTTCACATCTTGTACATAAGTTTCAAACATATCTGCCCAACTAGGATAGTCTTCCATCCTAAGTAGCTTCGGAGGCTTGGTCGATGTTCCCATTTCATTTTCCAAGTTAATATTCTAAATGATCGGTGATGCATGTGTCACAAATGCATTTAAATCCTTCATATTCACCAAATTCAATAAATCACAATTGTAACCTTAAACGAACATATACCCCCTTATACGCTAAAACAACTCAGCTTATAACCTATTTCCCATATATCTTCTTATACGTTGTTCAATCAAACCAAACGTATATCCTCTTATCCAAACTCCAAGCGTATACATTTAACCATCTTATACGGATGGATAACAACATATACGTGAACCAGCAACTTATACGTTAGGCGTACTATTCATTTTTTATACTTAAAGTCTCGAATTTTAGCTTGAATTAATCAAAATCACTCATGCAGAAATGATTATTAGGTATCAATGATCATTTATACCAACATAATTATAAAAATGATCCATAAACCAGAGATTAATTGAAGAAAGTGTAATCGGTAATGGAGTTTGACTTTGAATCTTTAAATCTTCAACAATTAACCACGGAATGTGTTTGCGAATTTAAGCCTCATGCTTTGATACCACTTGAAAGTGCATGATCCAGATCATGCATGACATCATTTTTGTGAAACACGTTATGATTTGGACCGATTAACTTGTAATTTGCTATACTAAACAATATCACGGAATAATACTGTAAATGATTAACAACACATTCACTTATAAGCTCTAATATATTGATATAACAACATGGGTACAAAATCAGAAATGTTCCAAAACAGTTACATATAATGAACAAGAAAGTCCTATATATACTGCTACAGTACCTATGCAAAGTCATGGTCAAAATATAAGGCTTATAGACTGTGTAAGTCTTATCCAGATGATTGTGACTCATACGCTGTAAGTAGTTTACATAATTAACAATTTCATCCCTAACAAAATAAACTATTACACAATAAGCCCATAAGGCCTAGCATTAGACATTAATGCTCTAATATATATATATATATATATATATATATATATATATATATATATATATATATATATATATATATATAATTTGGTATTTATATTTAATGGTTAAAATTATAAATTTAATTTAATAATCATTTATGACTTTTTAAGAATAATTAAACAAAAAAAATATTTAATTACACTTTATCAAAATTATATAAAACATACTTAATACTTTAACGATCCCTAAATCCGTTATAAACCCTCTTCCATTGTATATTTATCGTTTATTCTATTTAGATATTTATTATTTATATACATTATAAATTAGGACAAATTGTCGGGACTACTCACGGGATTAACCAATTTGCTCTGATTATTACCGCCTCCTCATTACAATATCCATCATTTTATGTGAGTTTTTCATAACCCCATTTTAACACTTTTAATATTGTTGTGGTGTAGCATGTCACAAGTTTATTTCGAGAGTTATGTCCTTGTTTACAAACCGATTCACATTTATCGTACATGTTAATGTTATTCTGGCATATTGTTTATAATTATACGTCAACTTGCTTGCAACGTGTTTACTATTCTTATAGTGGAAGTTACGCAAATGCATACACATAAAGAAAATATTTTTGTTATTTTTGGTATTTTTAACAAGATTTTGAAGTGAAATTACTGAAAATTTGAACAAACTTTGAAAAACTTCAGATCTGAAGATGAAAACCTTGGATCTAATGAAAACAGATCGATTAAACCAATATTTAGACTCAAAATAAATCAAAATCAATATAGATCTAAGATTATAATACTTTTAAACCTAAAATGATTGTAGATTTGAAGAATGAAGAACAGAACTGTTGATGTCACTATTCAATGTAATAGTACTTCTGCTAACGTCATCGTTTTAAACCTTAAATCATAATAGATTCAGTCGAAGCTTCAAAATTAACCTTCAAAGAAACACGCTGGTCTTCACAAGAGCTAACACAAGCTCTGATACAAATTGTTAGGATCGATTTATCAACAAAAACTCGAAACCCACAAATATATTGACAAGAAGGATTACGAAATAACTATGTGAAAACCCCTTGATTAAAACTGGCAGAATCAATAATAATCAGGGTATTTCTTAATAACACAAAGCTGACAAACACTCTATAAACTCAAAAGATTTCCATTCAAAATAATCAGTGAATTAGAAAAGGAAATATCTTTTAGGGTTTCAGGTAGAATATCAGGTGCGGCTTCCTTTTCATACAAAATATTTTGTCTGCTTAGAAGAAATGTGTAATCATTCATTATCAAAAATATGATCTAGTATTCCCTTTTATAGTCGCACATGACAACCTTCTAGAAACCCTATTCATTGTAAACGTATTCAAACATATTTTTAAAATATTACAAGTGTCAAATAGGTCTTCGAGTAATCTTTTGTCTTTATCAAGCAGACCTTGTAACCCATGAGTGTGCTTAAACATTCCTTCGAGTAAGCTTTTATTTAGAATATTTTCATAAAAAAAAATTCTTCAAGCAGACTTTAATCTTCATGATATAACCAAACTTTGCTCGGAAATATCTCAAGAGCAAACTTGTTCTTCATAATCTCTTCAACCTTTTGTTAAAGAATTATTCTTGCAAACATAGTATGTCGGGTAGTTAAGCTTGCTCTAGGTTGAACATTGCTCGTAGAAGTCCTTATAATAATACCTTTAACTTCTTACAAGTATACTTGAGATCATCATTATTGAATCCTTGCTTGACCCACCAAATTACTTGGTTTAAGCTTGGATAAGTCAAGAGTGTGCTCTGAAGTAAACCTTGCACGACTGAAGAACAACCTTACTTGATAAAGTGTAGTTTACTCGAGCCTTACACTTAGAAGAATTACAGAAGATAACCTTACTAAAAGTAAGATACATTGCTTGAATAAGTGTAAAACTTGCTCTAAGTGTCTGGTTTGCTTGAATTCCATACTTAGCATATCTCCTAGGAGGTTGAGAATATTTCAATCTTCCTTGATCATCTTTTAGGCCCAACGTAAAGTGTTTTTTTTTAAATCATCGTGCTTGAAATCCACTTGAATAAAATCCAAGCTGAGCTCAAGTGAAAGTATGCTCATGCATTGCTTGCTCGTCAATTGAATAATTATAATGTGTCTGCATGTAGTCATGTATCATTTAATTTTTGTATCAACGTGTACAATGAGACACGGCCCATTAACATAACAAAAAAGGCTTTATGCTTTTATGCCCAAAATAGCGAGACACAATTCTAGCCTATAAATAGGTTTTACTAGTCAAACAAAAAATTTGCTTGGGCTTTCATCCCATTTAAATAAGAATCGTACAGTTAGAAATTACCCACGGAAGAACAACTGATGATGCGTAGCTTATTTTTGTTTAGGTATTAAAAAATTTTTTTCTTTACTTTCATTGGTGTAACTGTAAGTCAATAACCCAACGTTAGCCAAATTTGTATCGATTCATCACTGTAACACACAGTTTTTAATATATTAATTTGTTGTATTTGGGTGATAAACTTTTAATATGATGATCACGATAACGGGGACGAGGACGATAACGATGACGATGACGAGAACGACGACGACGTCGAGGACAGGACGACGACGACGATGATGGCTGTAAACAAACTAAATGTTCAGCGAAGACTTCGTGAATCATTCGGCGTAAACTTTGTTTATGTCAATTCGTTCGTTTAACAAATGAACGAGCATGAACAGAGCCCTCATTTGTTCAATTGTGTTCGTGAATGTTTGAAAATGTGTTCATGAACATTCGTTTGTACATGTTGTTCATGATAGTGTTTTGTACATTTATTTATTTTATCTAAACATTTTATGTTCCTTAATTTATCACCTCTAACATAAATGCGAAATCATATTCTAACAATATTTTTTACTGGGTTCCTATTTCTTTCATTATTATTCTCATTGATGAATACATCGACATTAATATCTAGACTTCGCCGGTTTATTTGTGTTCGTGGACCATTTGTGAACATGCTCATTCCTTTATGAACAAACGCGACATGAACAATACCTTGTTCGTGCATATAATCTCGCCCGGTAAATGTTTATGAACACATTATTTTCTTAACAAAACGGACATGAACAATACGTTGTTCGTGCATGTTCGTTCGATTCATTTGCAGCCCTATTAAAGGTGGAATCTAGTCATCTTTGCATTCTTTCTATGAAAAAACAATTTATTTCCACTTAAAATCATCAAACTTGCATTTACAAATATTTAAAGTCTTATCACTTTTATTTTAAAAGAACAAAATCTATATCAGTATAGTTATTTAAAAAAATTTGTCAATGAAAAAAAGAAGGAAAAAAAACATAAATTTGTCGTTTCTACACACACTTTCAAGGACGAAAGATTCCTGCCTCCCTCTCAAATCTCTCTCCGGTCATCGTCTTCAGTTTCCTTCATTAAAAAAGAAAATAAATTCCATTTTTTAATTAGCAAATCAAATTACTATTAATTAACCAAATAATCAACAAAAATACAAAAGCCAAAAACACAACTTGGATAATAGCCCGTTCAATACAGAAAGAACAGTCCTCTCTCTAAAACTTTGCAAGCGACTCCAATATCATGAATTACAACCATTAATCATCAAACAACCACCATGAAGTTTTTCTTAATCACCTTCATACTCACACCTACCACCCACTAAAGAATCCTCCACCAGCCATTCTTTCACGAAACCCCAATACAACAAACCCCTCCAGATTTCTCCGGTGCCAACGAACAATTCGGGGAAGAAAGTGGCGGTTGTGATTTATTTTGGGATTGTGGCTCTGGGCCTTTGTTTATAAACACAAATCAAAGCAACATATTGAGTCGGTTGATAGTGAAGACTTTACGCCGGCGAGGTTTCTTTACGTCGGAAATGAACCGGTTAATGGGTCACCTTATAGTAATAATAAACTGAACTCGCTTAAAACATCCAATCGGTATCAATCGAGTCCTGATTTGCAGCCACTTCCGCCGTTGAGTAAACTTCGGTTTTCCAATAAAGAAGAAGAAGAAGAAGAAATTCATGATTTCCACACTCCACATGGATCAACTGCCACCACAGATGATGGGTATTCGATTCGTGGTTTGAATATTAAACGGATTCATCGAAAAGTTTCGAGCCCGAATTAGAAAAGAACTTCAGCAATATCTAGACTTTCGGTTTGTTCTTCGCCGGAAAACCCTCATCCGACCATTTAACTGGTGAAACAACCACCGCTGTTCAAAACGACCTCAATGAGTCCTGCTGCTAAAGTTATTCCCAAAATTATAAAACCAACATCATCTCAATATATAAGCAATGATGATCTTCATGCTGATGACGGCTCGAAACCGAAGATGAAGCCTCATAGGCTGTTAATGAGCTGAACTTTCGGTGAATGGTTGGGCAGGTTATTTGTTTATGTTTGTTTATTTAATAAACAAACGAACACGAACAAGCTTTTTTGTTAATTTAGTTAATGAGCATACATGCACACGTATTTTCCGTATACTGTTCACTTAATTTCATTTGTGCTTGTTTGTTCACGTTATGTCGTTTATACACCCATTTAATTTTTGTAGGTATATTAAAGTTATTCTAGTTTTATGAAATTAAAATATCATCCATTATAATTTAGTTGTGTTTTATATTTTTTAGTCGTATGTTCACGGTTACTTTTAGTTGGTTTTTGCTAAGTTATGTCCGCTCATCTATGCTTGGTTGTGTCCAACAAAAGAGGAAGAGATCTAAGTTAAGGATGATAAAGATGATTTACTTGTTTGATTCCTTACGGCGGATGTCACTTGTTTGAATTCAGCTTCTAGTAGTTTTACCTTTTAGGCCACCTATCCAACACAAATTGTGTCTTACCTTATTTCATTGGTTCACAGGTATTGGTGCCTTGGTGTGGCCTTTGAGTTTTCCAGCAACGAGTTTTTATAGTTATAAAAATAGTTTTAGCTAATTATATGTTTGATTGTGTAAATTTGTTTCTGACAGCAAGTGGAGGACTAAAGAACATTTTGTTATTTCTTAAAACTTCTTTGAATCTGTTTCACAAACAGCAAAACCGTATGAATGTCGGCACAAATCGTGGTGAGGCTACAGCTTTCAAACTAGACAATCTTTTAACACGATGAAAAATGATGAAACGAAAACATTCACATCGGCTAAAGATGTAACAAAGTGCTTTCGTTATGATAGTGTGAAAGAGGTAGTGTACCCTTTGAGAATCTTTAAGATTAGGGTGTGTGTGTAATTGGCGTAAAAACAGGCGACAAGGGGGCTAAAAATTGGAGGAACACCCCCCCCCCCCCCACCCACCCCACACACACTCGGCAATAAGAGGGGTGACAAGGGGGGTGTCTATTTGTCGCCGGTGGATGTGTGGGTTTATATTATTTTTTTATTATCATGTGTGTGATATATATATATATATATACACACCATTACACCTCTAAACCAAAAACGCATTATTTGCTAACTTGGCGTCACATGTTACAAGCAGGGGCGGATTTAGGGCTTTGTTACGGTGGGCCGATGCCCACCGTCCGGTTGCCGAAGTACTGTATTTACATGTATACTAAAGTAAGTCAATAATCAATCGGTGCCCACCGTAGGTAATTAAAGTAAAGAGATTAGAGTTGAGAGAGTGTTATTTAAAAAATGGTTTGGCATGCGACAAAACGGGGACTTGAAGTCTTGAATCTCAGTTGCTGTAAAAAAAATGGAAGGAAGAAGATAGATGTCTTTTATGTAATTTACTTATTTTTGTCTTTTTGTTTTCTTTGTCTCTTGTACTTCCAACCTTCCAGATTTAAATTTTCTTTTTCACATTAATTAGATTTTTGTTTTTTTACCAACTAAGGTACAAAGAATAATTTATAACATAATTTTAGCCACTAATTCTACATCGTCTCTCAACGATTTTCATAATATAATGATATATTAAAATTTTATTTAATATTACTTTATTTGTTCTCTCAACGATTTTCATAATTGTTATAAATATATTAATATTATGGTTATCAACTCCTAATATAGATTAGTTTCTTCTCCAAATTTTCATATCCTATATATACATCTCATTGTACATCTTTGTATGACACACCTTATTAATGAAATCTCTCTCTACATCTCTTTCTCACATGTTTGGCTATTAGGCTTGTTTTACAAACGTTATCAGCACGAAGCTTCTACAATTTATCTCAATCATAGTTTATGTCCAATCAGAGTATCGTACAAGTAAGTTTGTATTTTTATGTGATTATTATTGTATATTCAAATATGTGTATTTGTTCACGTTAAAATCACTAATCAATATTTTTATTCAAATTCACAAAATCAATCTTGTGATGGAATGTCAATTTTGTGAGACGTCGTCCTCAACCACTTCCTCTATACCTTCTGATTTAGTTGTTTACAAATTATAAATGTTGATGGATTCAGGTAAGCACAATTCTCTTATTGACTGTTGAATGATATTCTTTTCATTGGCCGAATAATAAATTTAGATATATAGATTCTACAATAGTTATCATATAATCAATAAACGACATGAAATTGTTTTATGTTAGTCGTTTAATAGTATTCTATCATATTCTATTTTATTTGTTTTTATACAACTAATACTTTTAGTTTACTATTTGATTAACAAAAACGAAAAACTAAGACTTTTGTTTCGGTATGAAAACCTTTTATTGGTTTTATTTATTTTAACATCGATTGTTGGTATGATATATCTGAGAGATTTCCATGTACCTAAACTTTGATTTTATCTTATTTATGATTTAAAATTGTAATGTGTAAAGCTTTGATTTACGTGATTTTTCTATGTGGGGTGTTTTAAAATAACTAAGTATAAAATATCAGGACACCTCTAAAATTTAAATTGAGTATATATGCTGAAAGAATCAAATAAAATATATGTCAATTTTGAATATTGATTAGTTTGGTATATTCAATTGCCTATTATTTGTACTTATAGTATTATGTGATGATTGATAAGACAAAATTAAATTAAAGGAGCTTCTGCTAAAAAGTAAATAAATTTTGTTGAGTTGTTATTCAGTATATGTTATTTAAGTTTGAGTATCTCTGTCATCATATTTTATAATCTATTTAAGCACACAATCTTTCAATTTTTGCCAGGACACTCTTTTATTATTAATATAAATAAGATTTTGCTTTAAGCATAATATTGTATGAAAATATTGTTATATTAGTATTATTAACTATTAATAATATTATGTGATATACGATTACGAGTGTTTCGCATACTTTAGTGACATTAAACTTATTTTGCCATGGTTATTTTAATCAGAAGTTGTAAGTTGTTTAACTTGTAATGGTAAATATCAATTGATTAAACATGTTAGATTTGAATAGATTTAATATTTTTGGACCGACATCAAAGACATCAAATTTAACAATATTGTATTAGTGATTTGGTAAATAAATAAAAGCTTGTGTTGAATCGAATGTTAAATAAAAGCAAATCTTTGATTGTAAAAGGAAAATTTTAGAAATCCTTATTAGTTGTATATGTTTTAATTAATATTGTATTATATGTATGTTTCCATTCTTTATCATAGCTTTAATTTGAGATGGCTATTGAACTTAGCATACAACTTATATGGTCTTTGTTAATGAAGTAATTTAATTAAGTATTTATGTGTAGACATACTTGTGATTCGTTTAAAACTTATTTTATATGGTAACATATTATAATGTTATGTTTGTATGTATCTCTTGTATTATGAATGCTATTATTTATTAATAGTCTACAGATGGCGTTAAGTAAAACAACTAAATTGGAGTTGTGTATTTTTAAACTCTAATGAAAGAGTATAAATATGCTTGAAATACATCTGAAGTGTTGTCCTCTCCGAATCTCATTATCGATTTATAGGTCATAAGATTTTTGACCAATATTTATAATATGAATAAAACAACTTGCATTTGTCATATCTCAAATATGCTCTTGAAGTTTCAATATTATTGAAAGAGTATGGAAGTTTTGAAATAACTTCATATCCATGTATTAGAGAAAATAAAAGGCATGGAACTTGTTTCTACTCCACTCCTTTAAGTGAATTTGATTATTTAATGATCATTGACATAATTGAGCAAGTGATAATTGATATACGTCTATTTATACATCTCAAATCCTGTGTAAAGTTATGTTTATGTAATGTTTTAAGTTCGTTTAAGTTCGAGTTCTGTTTATCTTTTATTAATTTAGGTTTTGAGTCAAGTATTATACGTTTTTCATGTTTTATATCTTTTGGTGTCTTGCATGTTAAACTTAATTCTTTCTATCTTTTCATGCAAAGTTTTAAGTTCGTTTTGTTCATCATTGGCTACATGATTAGTACACTTAGAGTTTTGATTAGTTTTCATGTAGATGGTGGCATGGTGGTCAAGGGAAAGAAGGTCTAGAAGGTTCTTATCGTAGCTTGGAGTTCAAGAAAGAATTACATACGATTTAGCGACGATTAAGCAAAAAATAACAACAAAATCCGGAACCCCCTCCAAGAGGGCGCCGCGCCGCGCCTAGGCAAATACCCAGGATGCCAAGGCCGGGCGCCTAGGCCTTCTGGTCAGCCAAAAATTGCAAGCCCAAGCCCATTCTCGCTTATATAAACATCTTCTTTCCCTAGCCGATCAAGAAGTTTTGGGCAGCCGATTTCAAGAGTTTTTCCAAAGTTTTGAAGGTGATTTGAAGCTAGGAACCAAGAAAGATCGAGAGAGCTTTCATCCGGGTGTTCGAGGATCAATCGCTAAGGGTTTTATCGCTCTAACTTTCGTTCCTTGTTCATTATTCTTGATGTCTTTCCTCTTTGTTTTTAAGACTTGTTTAGGATTGTTTTTAATAATGATTCTAGGCTAGATTTCATGTCTACCTAGGTTTGATGAACATGTTTGAGACTTGATTCTTGCTTTGGACTTATGCTTTGATTATGGTTTGTTAATTTAATAGTAAAAGACTTAATTTTGCTTTCATGATGCATATGAATGTTTATCTTGCTTGATTGTTAATTATAGCTTCACATAAATCTTTTATCTTTTGATTGTGATCTTTATATTTAGGGTTTATGTTTAAATCATTACTTGGTGTTTTGATTTTTGTGATTAAATGGGCCCATTAGATCATAGAAGCTTGTTGATAGTTGGTTAAGGTTTTAAATATTTTGCTAAATTCCAATAGCTGTGAGGTGAGGAGTTATTCATGTGTCTTGGTCAATTGCATGCTAGGATAGACAGTGACAATATTCTTGCTTATTGTGTTGATCCATGTTCATGATGTCATGTTAATTTATCAAGTTATCTAAGGTTTAGTGTTTCGTAAGATTTCTTGCTATAGATACTATTAATTAACCCTAATTTATGACTTTGCGGAAATCAATAATACTGATTGCTTAATAATCTAATAATTGTTCTTTGGGATTTCGTTTGATTCAGTCAAGGGTCCTTAGGGTTTTGTTAGATGAATATGTTTAGAAATCAGTTGCCATAATCATGTTATTTGTCCATTGCTTGATGATTATTGATACATGGGATTCTTACCTTGGTAGATTCCTTCTCTGATTGGTTTCGATCTTGTGTTTAATTGCTTGTCTCTCGTTTGCTTGTTTATATACTTTCTTAGTTTAATCTTAGTTTAATATTAGTTTAAAAATCCCCCTTAAAACATTAATAATAAATAGTCGTGTCGTAAGTCGAGTCTAATTAGTTAATTAACGTAATTTATAGAGTCCTGTGGGTTCGATATTCCGGACTTACTTAGATTTAGTACAATCGACCGTTCACTTGCCGGTGTTTTGTGTAGTTGAGTCTTAAGTCTAGTTTTTATTACTTGTTAATTTAGTTAATATTTAATTGACTGTTTTAAGCACATCAAGTTTTTGGCGCCGTTGTCGGGGACTCTTGGCGATTGCGTTAATAGCTTTACTTGGACTTACTTGCTATATTAGTGCTATTTGTTTTATTTTCGTTTGAGTCGTAGGAGTCTAATTTAAGTTTTAGTTTATTTTAGTTTATTTTTAAGTATTCGAGTCTACTCACTTGGTCTTTTGCGTTTTTCAGGTTTATGCCACATCTTCGTTCGCAAGGACCACCGTTGGATAATCTGAATTTGTCCTCGTTGAAGACCGAGGCTATTTCGTCACAAAAATCGTTACCACAAAGTTTACCACCAGAAAGCCCGAGAAGTCAGCCAGACGTTCAAATCGCCGACGACAGAACAATTGCTGCTCAAGCCTTCGATGGCATAATCGGGAACCAGTCATGCATCGTCGTCCCCGCGATCGACAACCCCAACTCGTGGCAGATTCCGTCATACGTCATGAACAACATCGTTCAAACTAATCAGTTTCATGGGAACGATGACGAGGACACGCCGGCTCATATTAACCGACTTTACCGCATTTTGAAAACTTTTAAATTGCAAGGTGCTACTGAAGATGCAATTTTCTTACATCCTTTTCCTTTTTCACTTACAGGTAAAGCAACTATTTGGCTTGACACGCAGCCACCTGGCACGTTCACCACTTGGAAGCACTACGTTCTGCATTTATCAAGAGATACTTCCCACCGGCTAAAGCAGCTGTTCTTCGCGATCAAATTCACTCGTTTCACATGGAGCCAGATGAGCAATATTTTCATGCTTGGGAGCGCTTTCTGAGCTTGTCGTCTCGATGCTCATAGAATGGTCTCACACCATGGGCTCTCGTGGAGAAATTCTACAATGGGTTGAATTACGAAACCCAAGTTCGGTTCGACACGGCCGCGGGAGGAAGTCTACTGGCCAGGAAGAATGTCACCGAATGTAACGAGATGTTTGAGAGCTTCGCTCAATCGGACCTCGCCAAAGGGCCACGACGCGGGAATTCCACTCCCGTCAGTAGTACATCCTCATCCGCTCGAGGTGTACACCAGGTTAATCTGGATACTAGTGTGGCTGCTGCTTTGGAATCACTAACCCGAGAGGTTAAGGAACTTAAGGCCAAGGTGGACAGGTGTGAGTTTTGTAAAGGTGGACATGGTACTTTGGAGTGCCCGGTGATGAATCAACAGTTGACTTTGTTGCTGGTCAGAATAGGTTTCCCAACAATTTGAACAACAACAGTCAGAATTGGAACACCTACAAAACCCCGAATCAGAATAATTCCAACTGGCGTCCGTCGGGTGCACCACCCGGATTTCAAAACTCTTATAATCAAGGACAAGGTCAGTACTTTAATAATAATAACACCGATGGTACTAATATTCAAAATAATGTGCAGGATTCGAACGGTGAACTTGGGCGTTTGGAAGAGATGATGAAGCTAATCTTGGAGAGAGATCAAGTTACACAGAAAAAGTTAGCCTGTCACGATTTGCTCTTCAAGAATCAACAGTCTTCTATTCTCGATATTCAAAGGACTGTTGGTGATATTGCTCGTCGTTTATAAGAAAGTCCCCCAGGTCAGTTTTCGGGTATCCCTCAAACTAATCCGGCTGCTCAATTGAAGGCCATCTCCACTCGAAGTGGTAGGGTTTTCGGTCCGGAAGTAGTTAGTAGAGAAATTGAGAAAGATGGGGAGAACGAGTTGTTGGATGAGGAGATAGAGATGGAGGCTCCGGGTAAGTCACAAAGTACGACACCAATTATAGAGCCGCAAGTTGAGAAAAACACCGAGAAGAAGACGGTTGAAGTCCGGCCACCAACACACATCATTAACCCTACCTATGTCCCGTAACCCGCTCGTCTAAAGAATCAACAATATACCAAAGATTACGGGCATTTTCTTAATATATTTAGCCAATTGAATGTCAACCTCCCGTTTATTGAAGTTCTTCAACATATGCCTAAATACGCCAAGTTTTTGAAAGACCTTCTTAAAAGAAAGGATAAGTTGGAGGAGCTGTCGACTGTACCGCTAAATGGAGAGTGTTCTGCGGTGGTTCTTAATAAAGTACCGGAGAAATTACCCGACCCCGGTGTTTTTACCATTCCATGCCTTTTCAGAAGTGACACGACATGTCAAGCATTGGCCGATCTTGGAGCTAGCATAAACCTCATGCCATATTCTTTGTATGAAAAGCTAGACCTAGGAGAGCTCACCCCTACTCGTATGACGTTATCTTTAGCCGATCGTTCCGTTAAGTATCCAAAGGGTGTTGTGGAGAATTTGCTCGTTAAGGTAGATAATTTGGTTTTTCCCGCAGATTTTGTTGTTTTAGATATGGAGGCGACGAGAGAGTTCCTATTATTTTGGGTCGTCCATTCTTACGTACCGCTAGGGCGGTCATTGACGTGTTTGAAGGCAAGATCACTCTTAGAGCCGGTGATGATAGTTCCACTTATTTGGCGAAGTCCATGAGGCATCCGAGTGGTCAAGACGGTCTCATTGATCCATGTCACCCAGTTTACTTGATAGAATCATCTATCTCAGGCATGGATCCAAGTCTTGACGAGTCCCGTTCAGTGAGTTTAAGTGTTGGGAAGGAGCGAAAGGTTTCAAGTTCTCGGATAATGGTAAAGTGTGTTGGAGAAAGAGGTGGAGGAAAGCGAAAGATTGAAAGGGTTCGTGGAGTTAAGAAGAAGAAGAACAAGATTGACGATTGGTCGGATCGTGATTAGGTATCTTTGAGGGCATTGGAGTTTTACCGAGGTGGAGGAAGCTCCACTCGGTCCGCCACGTGATTCGCATAGCATGGGTTCTTGAGTGAAAACTCAAGTGTAGAGTTTGTAGAATCATCACCATCATGGAGAGAGGAATTTACGAGAATCAAAAGGTTCCAGGTAAGTTTTATACGTTGAATAACATAAAATGAGCATAGGAAAGAGTTGGTAATTTTCTAAAATTTTTTCTAAGGCAAAAAGAGGCACAAAAGACTCAAAACTTTCTGTTAAAACACCCCGTCGCGCCTGCGACGGGGATACGTTTTGGCCTTGGCACAAGAGAAGGAAGAAAACAAACAAAATTTGCCTACAGCTCGCCCTAGGCGGCCCATGACCGCAAGAGGGTTTGCCCTCCGCGCGGCGCGGCGCCTTTCTTGCCAAGCCAAATCCGAAATTTTTTTTAGTATTTCACAATTTTTCATCAATTTCCTGTTTTATCATTCGGGTGTGATTCCTTGTGTTTAGTTTGGTTTTTTGAGTCATGTTTTAAAGTCTAGTTGTCCGAGTCGTGTACGAGTCATTGCGTCGCTAACGTAGTTTTTGTAGTTCGACTTTGTTTTGTGGTTTTAAGTTCTGCGAGTTTGAAGATTGAATGAGCTAGAGAGGCGATCCCCAAGAACGAATTTATTAAAAAAGATAAGTGTGGGGATGGAGCAGCCGAGCCGTATACTTTTTATTTATTTATTTGCTGCTAATTATTCATGTTTTATTTGTTGGGTTGGTGAAACTCTTTGAATGCTTAATATCTATCATTATGATAAGATATATTTTTAGACATGTTATTTGTTTTGATTGGCCGCTTACGTTCGTGAAAAAAGTAGTTACCATTTGCTGAGCACGTTCGTAGTTGGAGGGCATTCATGGAAGAAGATGTTGGCATCATGTTTCATGCGCATATTACCAGCTAAGTCTTTTCCTTTATCTAGTTTTTTAATTTTTTGTTTTTGCTTTTGTTTTTAATTTTTTCGGTTTTTAGTTTTTGTAGTCCGACTTTATTTTTAATTTTATTTTTATTTTGAGTCGTCCTTATCCTTGCATTGAGGACAATGCATAATTTAAGTGTGGGAATAGGATATTTGAGTTGTAGTTTGAGTTAATTGAAAAATGTTTAAAAAAAATATCCCTTGAATATAGTTTTTTTTTTGTGTTAAAGTGGGAGATGATGATATTTATTGGAAATTGGTTTTTCAAGCTACTAATAATATGAGATTAATAAAAGAAAGCGCACTTAACTTGGGATGTTTCGGTAGACTCAGCCTTGAAAATCAAAGGGCAATTTGATAAAATGGGTCGGAAATCTCTTGTGGGTAAAGCGTTTTGTCCGTAGAAAATAAGTAATGAAAGGCCAGCCATACTCAAGCCTCAATTCTTAATATGAAAAGTGGAAATATTATAAAGTTTGAAAAGTTTAAAAAACCTGAATACGTTATCATATGATGCTTGGGTAGGTTTAACGTTAAAGTATGTCGTGTACCTGTGATATAAATCTTAAACTACTAGTTTTAGTGTTTTACACATCATTGGCGTATGGTTTTATAACAAATCTTGTATTGATGGGATGCCCCGGGTCCGGAGACCATGGGTCTGTATGCCGACTATTCATCTGGGTATTCACAATTCCAAATGGGGTTGTGAATATTTAAAATAAAAGCTAAAAAAGAGCAAACCCGCAGTTTTCTGTCACTTAAGTCTTTAAACAAGATCACAAAAAGTACAAAAGTACAAATACATTACAGACTTGATCATCCACGGTGTTAATCATGTGGGGTCCCCTTGCTCGCGTCTCATTACCATTAAGAAACGGACCACAAGGGACACGCTACATGTAAGCCCTACAGATGAAATTTTGCATACTCACCTATAGTAATGGTTCGATGTATTGCTTGATAACGGGGGTATGTCATGTTGTGGGGAACACTAGCTATTAATTAATTGTACCTTAATCATATCTAATGGCTGCTTGGTAGATTTTGATGCTTAAGCTTAGGTGGATAAACAATACCCTTGATCGTCTTAACTATTCATAAAAAAATAGAGCAACAAAGGTTTTAAATCTGTTAATTTTGAGGTTTAAGTCAAGTTGGGGTGGTTTGGTCCGGTAAAAGCTGAAAATAAGCGGGTCTTAATTGTGTAAACCACTGAGTACTATTATTGTCGGATCTTATTTGTCCCGGTAAAGATTAAGGCATGGGTTTAAGTGGACAACAATATCAGTGATCGCGGTTTTTGCGTTTTTTCTAAGCTTTAAAAATTAACCTATATGTTTGTTAGACTGTAATTTTCCGATTCTGATACAACTGCATTAGACTTTTTCAGGGACGAAAAAAGAGTAAGTGTGGGGATATTTTATATACGTCTATTTATACATCTCGAATCATGTGTAAAGTTATGTTTATGTAATGTTTTAAGTTCGTTTAAGTTCAAGTTTTGTTTATCTTTTATTAATTTAGGTTTTGAGTCAAGTATTATACGTTTTTCATGTTTTATATCTTTTGGTGTCTTGGATGTTAAACTTAATTCTTTCTATCTTTTCATGCAAAGTTTTAAGTTGTTTTTGTTCATCATTGGCTACATGATTATTACACTTAGAGTTTTGATTTGTTTTCATGTAGATGGTGGTATGGTGGTCAAGGGAAAGAAGGTCTAGAAGGTTCTTATCGTATCTTGGAGTTCAAGAAAGAATTACACACGATTTAGCGACGATTATGTAACATCCTAAAATTTTTATAATGTTAAATAAAAGAAAGTTATGTTTAGTGATTTCACGTTTTAGCTATTTAATGTCGAGTAAGGAACAGGTCGTGGGCTTAGATTACGTAAGATGGGTTAAATGAGAATGGGCCTTGGGTCCGTGGGCTTGAGAGATATAAATACCCATCCCAAGCCCAAGATATCATTTTATTTCCATCTTTCTCTTTTACACACTCAAAAACACACACATAACCGACCGAGATCCGAAGTCGAGACCCGAGATTTTGCTGGTAGATCTGAGTTGGAAAGGTAAGAACTAATCCCGCAAAGCTAATATTACTGAAAATGGTTAGGATTTGACGGGTTAATCGGACCCGAAACACAACTGCCCAAATCGGACCCCTAAAACGTCGATTTTAGGCCGATTTGATGGTTGGGATTTGTAGGCGCCGATCATACGATTCCGTGGGTACCAAAATCGAGTTATTTGGCTAAGAAACGAAGGAGTTATGGGCAAACAGATCTGCAGCGCGACAACTTCGCCTTCATCTGGGCAACTTCGCCTTCAAGCGATGAACTTCGCCTGCAAGCTAAGTTCGCCTGATGAACTTCGCCTGCAAGCCAAGTTCGCCTGATGATAAGTTCGCCTGAAGCCAAGTTCGCCTGATGACAACTTCGCCGAAATGGTAACTTCGCCTAAGGTTTAACTTCGCCTAAAAGCCAAGTTCGCCTGAGGTTTAACTTCGCCTAAAAGCCAAGTTCGCCTGAGGTTTAACTTCGCCTAAAAGCCAAGTTCGCCTAAGGTTTAACTTCGCCTAAAAGCCAAGTTCGCCTGAGGTTTAACTTCGCCTAAAAGCCAAGTTCGCCTAAGGTTTAACTTCGCCTGAAGCCAAGTTCGCCTAAGGTTTAACTTCGCCTGAAGCCAAGTTCGCCTACGGTTTAACTTCGCCTAAAGTGAAGTTCGCTTAGAAAATAAATTAAAAACCTAATGGAAAATGTGTTAAGGCAGTTATCGAAAATAAAATTTTTCCAAGCTGACCTGGCAGCTTAACCCCAGCCAGGGGCTCTGCCCCTTGGACCCCGCTAGGGGCTGCCGCCCCTAGAACCCCGCTGCCAGGGGCGCTGCCCCCGGACCCCCGTTCGTTGTGGGTCATATATAGATAGAAATACAAAACGAGTAGTAGTAGTTAATTGATATGTGTAAATATTATACAGTTAGCCGGGCCCAGTTAAAGAAAGGAATTACGATCAACGGCGAGCGTAACAGGATCCAGGTGAGTTTCTAGCCCCATTCCTTGTTATATTTTCGGGGCTGTGTGCATACTTGATGTGTTGTTAATACATTTATCCTAAGTGATAAGTGTATGCCATATGTGATATATGTGATATGTATGAATGATTGCTTGATGGTTCGTGAACGATCTTCGGATATTGCACGTACTGTCAGGTTGTAACGTTATAAAGCCATATGTGATATATGTGATATGTATGAATGATTGCTTGATGGTTCGTGAACGATCTTCGGATATTGCACGTACTGTCAGGTTGTAACGTTATAAAGCCATATGTGATATATGTGATATGTATGAATGATTGCTTGATGGTTCGTGAACGATCTTCGGATATTGCACGTACTGTCAGGTTGTAACGTTATAAATATGGCAAGTATGATATGTATGTTTATGTGTATGAACGTAATAAAGTTAATAAAAGAAGGAAATGACGGTTGTATGGTTGTATGGTTACGAAAAGGGTACCGAGCCCTAATAATACTCGAGGTATGATGTATGGTTGTATGGTAACGAAGAGGGAATCGAACCCCACTAATATTCGAAAACAAGGGACCAGACCCTAATAATATCTGTGATGTTAGGGACCAGACCCTAATAATATCTGTGATGTTAGGGACCAGACCCTCATAATATCTGTGATGTTAGGGACCAGACCCTTATAATATCTGTGATGTTAGGGACCAGACCCTTATAATATCTGTGATGTTAGGGACCAGACCCTTATAATATCTGTGAGGTTATAGGGCGAAAGGCTCTTTAAAACGTATGATTATGAATGAAAAGAAAGTATGTAAGTAAGAAAGAAAGTATGTAAGTAAGAATGAAGGTATGAGTACTTATGTGTGTATGAAAGAAAGTTATGAGGTTAAGTACGTATGTATGTAATAAGGTATTGTATGGTATTGTATGATTAACTAGAACTCACTCAGCGTAGCTGACTTTTAGTATGCACGCAGGTGAGTAGGTTGAGACAGCTGGCTTGAGTGGAGGACACATGGCAGAAGACTAAAGCCTGGCATCTGAAGATCTGATATGTTTTATAAGTTATGTTTTGATTTTGAAAGACAAGAGGAATGTTTTAAGACATGATTATGAATCGATATGTAATGTTTTATGAGAGTTTTATATTCCGCGTAAAGTTTTTAATTAACTCTGATATTTAGAACTGTGTTTATGAGTAAATCCAACACGAAAGTAGGGTTACCGGTGACGGGGCCTTACAGATTAAGCGACAAATAACAACAAAATCCGGAACCCCCTCCAAGAAGGCGCCGCGCCACACCTAGGCAAATGCCCAGGATGCCTAGGTCGGGCGCCAAGGCCTTCTGGTCAGCCAAAAATTGCAAGTCCAAGCCCATTCTCGCTTATATAAACATCTTCATTCCCTAGCCGATCAAGAACTTTTGGGCAGCCGATTTCAAGAATTTTTCCAACGTTTTGAAGGTGATTTGAAGCTAGGAACCAAGGAGGATCGAGAGAGCTTTCATCCGGGTGTTCGAGGATCAATCGCTAAGGGTTTTATCTCTCTAACTTTCGTTCCTTGTTCATTATTCTTGATGTCTTTCCTCTTTGTTTTTAAGACTTGTTTAGGATTGTTTTTAATAATGATTCTAGGCTAGATTTCATGTCTACCTAGGTTTGATGAACATGTTTGAGACTTGATTCTTGCTTTGGACTTATGCTTTGATTATGGTTTGTTGATTTAATAGTAAAAGACTTAATTTTGCTTTCATGATGCATATGAATGTTTATTATCTTGATTGATTGTTAATTATAGCTTCACATAGATCTTTTATCTTTTGATTGTGTTCTTTAGATTTAGGGTTTATGTTTAAATCATTACTTGGTGTTTTGATTATTGTGATTAAATGGGCCCATTAGATCATAGAAGCTTGTTGATAGTTGGTTAAGGTTTTAAATGTTTTGCTAAATTCCAATAGCTGTGAGGTGAGGATTTATTCATGTGTCTTGGTCAATTGCATGCTAGGATAGACAGTGACAATATTCTTACTTATTGTGTTGATCCATGTTCATGATGTCATGTTAGTTTATCAAGTTATCTAAGGTTTAGGGGTTGTTTGGTAGCCTCTTAACAGTCATTAAGAGGCTGCATCTTAATGGCTCATAACCTCTTAATGATTAAGAGGTAGCCTTAAGTCTGAATGTTTAAGAGGTTATCTCTTAATGGTTACATCTTTAACCATTCAAACTTAAGGCTACCTCTTAACCATTAAGAGGTTATGAGCCATTAAGTGGTAGCCACTTAATGACTGTTAAGAGGCTACCAAACAACCCCTTAGTGTTTCGTAAGATTGCTTGCTATATATAATATTAATTAACCCTAATTTATGACTTTGCGGAAATCAATAATACTGATTGCTTAATAATCTAATAATTGTTCTTTGGGATTTCGTTTGATTCAGTCAAGGGTCCTTAGGGTTTTGTTAGATGAATATGTTTAGAAATCAGTTGCCATAATCATGTTATTTGTCCATTGCTTGATGATTGTTGATACATGGGATTCTTACCTAGGTAGATTCCTTCTCTGATAGGTTTCGATTTTGTGTTTAATTGCTTGTCTCTCGTTTGCTTGTTTATTTACTTTCTTAGTTTAATCTTAGTTTAATATTAGTTTAAAAATCCCCCTTAAAACATTAATAATAAATAGTCGTGTCGTAAGTCGAGTCTAATTAGTTAATTAACGTAATTTATAGAGTCCTGTGGATTCGATATTCCGGAATTACTTAGCTTTAGTACAATCGACCGGTTCACTTGCCGGTGTTTTGTGTAGTTGAGTTTTAAGTCTAGTTTTTATTACTTGTTAATTTAGTTAATATTTAATTGACTGTTTTAAGCACATCAATAATAATGGTCATGACAAAAGTGAGATCGACCGTGAAAATTTAATGGTATTCATGTTAATAATGAGATTGGCCACACGAAGTGGCAAGTAAAAAGTGGCAAAGGGATTGAGAACAAAATATGGATGTATAAAAGTGATATAGCTTGATAATTTAAAACAATAATACATTGTTCTATCGTATATTATGTCTTGTATTAAATAAGCATAATACATATACGATCATAAACCTGAAGTTTATGGATCATGATTATCTAATGGCATGACCGTTTAGACCACGCCGAGTCAATGATGTGATATTTATCGAGGAACCAAAAGATTATTCATAAAAATTATGCATGTAATATTGATCTAAAGGGAAATCATTTTTTTACCAATTGAAGGAGGGTGTGAATCCCTAGATGTTATGAAATTGAGAAAAGAATACACATATTCTAACATTACCATTTAGTATTTTGAAAATCGATGCATCGTCTAAATGGTTATCAAGATCGCAACTTCATGTTTGCATGATCTATGGCTTAGCTAATAAGATAGCAAACATCTTATTCTAGATTGGTATATTGACATTCGGTTATAAAAATGAATTTGATTCCCAAGTTATAATGATCATTGGAATAAGTGTTGAACTTCATAACTTATGTTCTTACATAAATTGTTTTATTAAAGACGTTTACTCAACGTCTATAATTTGTTGCAAAGGCAATATCACAAGAACAAAGGTTCATGTTTGAATTTGAGTACATATGATGTTACATGTCTTAGAAACTAATTCACATCAAGCCAACAAGTTATGATACTTCCTCCCCATTATAATTGGTTTTTAGTCAGTAACCAAGAATTCCTCATCTAATATTCCATGTGTGTTATATACTGAAATTAATCCACCATAAAACACAAAGATGAGGTCACAAAGGAAGTTGGGAATTTATGTCGGTATTAAATATTATTTATGCTTATATACGTAGAGGCACTAATGAGATATTTGTTTATGGCTCATTAGTTTTCACTTTAGTGAATCAATATTCCCAACATTAGGGGGGGATTTAAAGCAGTTGGAAAACAAATTTAGTTGGAATGAATTATCATTGATCCTCAAACTAAATTATATGAACTAAAAGTTCAAAGGATAATTCATGAATAAAGATTAGCGAATGAATTACCAGACGATTCACTGACCAAGAGAGAGTGTCTAGCTAAGACACCTATTCGAACTGCTAATGCTCCAATTAATAAATGTCCCGGAAGGACAAACGCATATTGATAATAATTCTAATCCACGCTTGTAGCGTGGTAGATTGATCGGTTCCAAAGTTAAAATTTCCTCGAAAATTGGAGCAAGTAATAAAGATGGTCAAGTCGAGGTGCAGTTAAAGGTCTCTTGAAAGAAATTAGACATGATGGTTCTTGAAGAACCTTAGGTACCTAAAAACAAAGAGCTCTCAATAAATTATATTGTATCATGTCTACAAAGATATATGGAATCGAAATAAAGTCGACGTCGTTATAATTTAATATATATATGTATAATTAGAGCTTGAATTGATGATGATGAGAATCAAGATTATAAATCTACCTATGAAAAATGATTGGCCAAAGTGGAAAGACGCAAACAAGGCAAAGTTGAATTCTCTAAATAACGGAAAGTTTGTTGGACCAACAGTCCGTACAACTAAAGTTGTAAAATGTGTTAGATACAAACGGGTATTGTATATGAGTTATGAAAATTTATCAAGTGATATAAGGCAAAAATTGATGGTACAATAATTTTTGTAAAGACCCGTGATTAATTATGAGGAGACGCATTCTCCAATGGTGGAAGCAATGACTTTCCGATATATCTAAATAGTCTGGTAATACAAAGAGAAAATTGATATGTGTCTTATAAATGTTGTGATTCAGTTGATACTGAATGTTTAAAAGAAAGTCTTCGAATGATTTGAATTATCAAATCATGTTAATTAAATTCTCGAGATCACTATGACTCATGTTGTATGAAGATTCATATTTGAATACTTTACGATATTGAATATGTTGAACATAAATGGAACTCTTGAAGAGTTTCCTAAGGTAATTGAATACTTGAAAAATTAATTGATTGTGTGTATCAGTAAGCATACACATAGAAGAGAATGTACATGATGAGTACAATATCTCAATAAACAAAGAAATTGTACAATATGGATTTTTGATATGTGATATAAAATGATATGTTAATGAGCAAGTTTATGCAGAAAAATCCTGGCAAAGTGAATGCGTATGCGTAATTTGTCAAATTGAAAAGAAGTCCATGATGGATTGGTAAGTGCATGGATTTATGCTTTTTAAGTATGGATTAAATTATTCGGATTGAACTTGATATAAATCAAGAGATATTTTAATAAAGGGGGAGATAAGTTGGATATAACCATACTTTTATCAAAATTTCACTCTTAAAATGTTATCATAATCACAGTTTACAATGATGCACATATCATCAAGATGAACTTATGAGTTTTTAAAGAAAATTCTTTTGAAAGACTTTGACATAGTGTGATTATTGTTCGACTTATAGTTCGAGTAGATGTGTAATTATATGCTTATAAATCCATCAAAGTGCATCTAGAAAATGTTGAGACATTTTACCATGGAAAAGTTAAATCATATTTATTTAGCATGTTAAAGGATGTCTAACAATGACTTTATATCATTGCCTATCTGAATATGAATATTATTGGTTCGGAAATACCATAATTGAATGCATATGTGCATTACGTCATACTGTTAGCTATATGTGATTATTATTTTCTTTATTTATATTTATCAGCATGTGTCCTGCTAGGATATATCAGAATGGGTTAAAACATATATTTCAGGTATGAAAGACATGTGTTTATATTTTACTAACCCATCAAAACAAGTTAGGTTTGTCTTGTTGATGCAGAGAAACGCAACAGGATCATAGTGTTTACCAGATGAAGTAATAGAAGTTTTCACGTGAAGATAATATAACATTATTCAATTGAGGATTCAAATGTCAAGGGACGAAGACGCAAATGATTGACTACAAAAGTTTTGGCAACTTTCATAGAATATCGATATTTACCATTTTAACGGATATATAAATCAGGGGGAGACAATACGCGTTGCACTCTTTTTCCCTTAGCTATGGTTTTGTCCCACTGGGTTTTCCTAGCAAGGTTTTTAATGAGGCAACATCTCCAAGCGTATTAAGTTGATAACCAAAGGGGAGTGTTATAAATATATTAATATTATGGTTATCAACTCCTAATATAGATTAGCTTCTTCTCCAAGTTTTCATATCCTATATATACATCTTATTGTACATCTTTGTATGAGACACCTTGTTAATGAAATCTCTCCCTATATCTCTTTCTCACATGTTTGGCTATTAGGCTTGTTTTACAACAATAATCTTATTATTATATATTATATTTTTCAAGTTGGGGTTGTGAGTATGTTTCACTGTTCCTTCTTTTTAGCGCTATGTATGTTGTTTCCATTGCATTACATATTGTACATCCTCTATTGTAGTTTACACGTGGTGATGCAGGTTCTCTAGATATCATCGCTATCATCTCTCTCTTGGCTTCTCCCTATTCATACACATGCATTAACCGCCATTCCTTTTGTGTTCATACTATGGTGTCATGTTTCGTAGAGAGAGAAACAGTTGTTGCCCTGCGTTGCCGGGGGCTGTCTATAGCGGCGGCGGTGGATGGCGACCGTGTTTTTTCTTCTAGGCTTCATCTACAAGAGTTACACATGCATGTGGTTATGATAAACTCACGGGTTCATACTTTTGAACCGGCGTCTATTGTTTGTACATTCTGGATTGTTGTTTGGTGGGGTATTATTTTCGAGCTGTGATGGTTTTACACCTGAGTTCTTTGAACAAATTTCTTTCGATTTTCAGAGCGGCAGATCTACAACTTTATAGAGGCTGCAAAACCTCTAATGGTAATTTTCTGACTCAATTGTGACCTAAGATGTAGTGCACATCAGGTGTTCGATGAAATGCATGTCTGTCTGCTTGGGATTTAGAAAGGCTATGATAGTTTTCTGAGCCTCCATTGTGACAACGTTTGTGTTCTTAACTATGGTGCACATAAGGTGCTCGGTGGAATGCTTTGATGATTGAGACCGATTGTGCTACACCTTTTGGGTTTACGTAAGGCGATGATGATGATGATGCTGACAGACTCCTGGCGTGGCAATAGTGGTGCTTGGAACAAGCAACCACAAGTGCAGCCATGAATATAATCTGAGCCAAATTACACATTTGTTTTCTTATTCGGGTTGTTTGAAAATTTAGAAAAATTGTTTGAAAGGGCAAGAGCATCTCATATGAGTAACTAAAAGTGGTTATTCCAAATACAATTCGGTGGGCATATTTTAGCTAATTATCTCACAAGGCTGACAAGTCAGATAGATTGCATTTTCCAAAATAAATTTGAATTCAAAAAACCAAGCTATGGTTTGAATTAGTATACATTGTAAAAACGCTTTGTGGCACATTTACTGGATTCATGTGAACGTGTGATTCTTATATTTGCTTTGTTAAATTGTTGCAGAACCACCTGTGGTGTTTCTTGAAAGGCATGTTAAGTGTTTCCCTATGAGATGTTTTGTACTTTTGTTACGTTACTTTCAGTTTTTATTTTGGATATGCTTATGGTACGTAGAGATCAATAATTTTTGTTTCAGTTACATGTCTTTTGGCTTTCTTGCTCATGTAGAATCAGTGTCTGTCCTTCGTTGAATCGGGATTCAAAATACAATTGCAAGACTGAATCGCAGAACTGAAACTCCGGTAAGTCAGTGTTCTCATCTTCATGTTTATTATTCTATTGATTATAGATTAATTGGTTTCTTCTAGGATATATATAAAACAAGTTGATTTTGACTTTTTTCATGAAAAAAGTTAATTAAATAGGAAGGTGAGGATGTTGCATGATTGGTTGTGTTGTTTTTCTGATTTACTGTTGTTTTGGAATCTAATGACTTAAATTTGTGGGTCTCTATATCTAATAGGATATCACACACTAGCATTCAAGTGGCCACAATTTTTTTATGTCTTAGTCCATTATCATTCACAATGTTCTTCACCCTTCTCAAGTATCACCAAGCAGATATTATGAGTTGGGAGATTTCCATATTGAAGAGATAATCTCTGTTTTACCCTCATGTTGTCAATTTAGATTTTTCATTTTTTATGGTTGCTTTCAATAATTTTGTTTTGATTGGTGTAGTTGACTGTTGCTACAAGCATGGGTAACCCCTTACAAACATAGACATTGGTGTTCTTCAAACCATGCATTTTATGTGAAGTTGACTTTTCTTTACCAATGTTTAGTAGTCGTAAACGAATGCCGTGAAATTTGATATTGTTGCGCATTTTGTATATCCCAAAACGAAAACGTATGTGCCTTTCATATAATGTAATATAAGCTCTAGCTTAAAAATATATTTGTAATTCAATGACATTCTTTTGAACATTATTTGGACAATGTTCATTGAGAGACGTTGTGTTGCGTATTCGCTCAAAAGCAAATTGGTGATAATTTTTTGTTTTCATAACATAAAATTGTTTCTTTGTTCGAACTTTGTGCCGCCCGCCGCAACGCGGCGGGTCTAAATTCTAGTGATATATTAAAGTTTTATTTAATATTACTTTATCTGTTAATTGATTTGTGAGAAAATATAAGAATTTTTTTATGTTACATGTTACTATTGTTTATTCATCCTTTTGAGTTATGTAAGGTTTAATTACATGTAACTTTTTTTATTAAGAAAAATAACCTTGTTCACTTACGTTTATGTTTATACCATGTTGTTTAGTTAAATAATTGTAACATGTTTAAATATTAAAAAGTATTTCGTATTTGACTTAACACATATTTGAAACTTCGTTTAAATTTCCAGCTCCGACGCGGGTTGTCGAAATAACGATGATAATGCTTAATGATACTGTGCATAATAATTAAAGAAGAGGAGGGTTTACAATGCAACTTAATTATTGTATATGTAATATAATGATTTTTTTTTTCTTTTAAAGGGTGGTGTGTAAATTATTATTTTATACTTTCATGTATCCCAAAAATTCATTGTGCTTTTAAAATGGTTGGTCAACCATCTTCTCTTTGACCCGACAATTTTTTTTTAACCAATCCATTTTGTGCCCACTCTAACAAAAAGTTTATGGGTCCGTCACTAGTTACAAATCGCTCTATTCACTACACATAAACTAAGTGATTTTGTGGCAGGCTGGATGATGTGTGCAAGGAGTTGGGCAAATGCAAGATAGAATAACTATGGTCTGTGAGCTCTGCGTCCTTATCACTTGTGACAAGATATAAGACACATTATAGTAAAAGTTCATCTCCAAGATAAAGATTATGTTTCATACAAAAATAAGCTTCAATTTTCCTTCTAAATTTGCCCTCGAATAAATTGAATATAATCAAGTTTTTAAAAAAACTTGTCGAAGACGGTATTGAGATTTTTTGAATCTTGGAATGAGGTTAAAAAGTAAAAATGTAGTCTTTTTTGTTTACATGCAATTATACAAATATTATTTTTAAGAGCACCATGTTTTAGTTCATGAACATGCATATTCTTTTATGTTTTGGAGTTTCTTGATTCTTAAAAGACGTTGTCCCAAAACAAATTATGTAGTGAAATCATTGTAAGGTATGATAGTTGCTTCACATCATTTGTATAGTATGGAGTTTATAGGCTAATGAGGTACTCACCGTTAGACTAGTATTTTGGGTTGAGTTCTCTTGTTTGATATGTAACAGTCCAACAGAGAACCCAAAATATGTCAAAAAAATGAGGCCGCCAAGGGGTTGAATCGCCTACTTTTAACGAATAACAAGCAATTGCTATACATAACCTGATTCAAGGCCCATTTTTAATTGAAATGGAAACCAAATTTCATCAATCCTACATGCATTACAAACGGACTTAGGTAGATTTGAAAGTCAAATAAACTTTCATAAGTTTGAAATTTTGCAATTAGTGTTAATACATTTATAAAACAAGTAAAAAAGAAACACACTTCAAGTCTTAATGAAGAGATGAGAACTCATCTAGCTGGTTGATGCAGACTCAAACAGGGATCATCTTCAAGATCACAGCAATCGGCATGCTCATAAAACCGGTCAACACACTATAATACCATTGTCTCATGGTCAACGGTGAAGTTCTTGCAAAAGTACCCAAAAACTCGATTATTATCACTTGGAAAACCACAGTTGCACTTAAAACAACCACAAACACATTGTTCTTCAATATCCCGTTGAACACATTTAGTTTCTCCATTTCTCTGGAGTTAACTTCGTTAAAAAGCTGCACAAGTTATAATCAACCCGTTATGATTGCATCATTCATATATGTATGTTCTCCATTTTGAAATAACGTGGGGCATGTACACATGTCTCGTTGTTTCACATATGCTCGTGAACCAGGTTTACGTTCATCCTTTTATGTCTGTTCGTTTATGTTCATATGTTAGTTAGTTAGTTTACATCTATTTAAGTTTGTTATGTTTATTTATTTAATAAACAAACGAATTTGAACAATTTTGTTTTAGTTAAAAGAACGAACATGAACACACGTCTTGTTTTTTCATATATATGCTTGTACGAGATTTAGTTAAGTTGTTTCGTTTAAATTCGTATATGTTCGTTCTTGTACGTTCATAATTATGGTAGTTTACGTTTGTATAAGTTCGTTTACATAATAAATGAACGAACATGAACACATGTCTTGTTCGTTCATCATATATGTTAGTGAATGTTCATTTACGTTATACATTTAAACTTGTTTATGTCAGTTTATTTATGTTTATTTATGTAATTATGCAACTTAGTGTACACTTGTTTAAGTTCGTCCGTTTACGTTCGTTAATGTATTCATTTAAAATTTTTAACCCGTTACAACTTAATCTAGTTTTATTAATGTATTAGGCCTTACACATTATTCTTCACATTACTGGTCGTAGCTAGGTATGTTCCTTCATCTACGTTCAGTTATGTTTGTTCATGAACCATTGGCTTACACTGTTAACGGAAGCATGAACATGTTCATTTTCTTAACAAGCTAGCACGAACAAGAAACCCACATTGTTTAATTGTTCGTATTCGATCATTTGTTCGGTTGAACTTAAATAAATGAACACAAACACGCCCTGTTTCGTGTTCGTTTGTTCAATTTGTTCGTTCATGAGCTTTTCGTTTATACTGTTTAGGAATGAATGTGAACGGACAATAACGAACACAAACTTGTTCATTCGCTTAACGAACTTACACGAGCAAGGAAACCACGTTTGTTTAGTTGTTCTTATTTTGTCGTAAGGTTATACCTGACAGAAGACAAATGAGTTGAATATAAGCGTGTTGAGGATCAAATCTGAATTGTCTCCATGAAGGCCATAAAATTTTTTCCCTTCGGTTTGAAGTAGCCATATTATTATGAACTGGTACAATGATTGTCCAAAGATGTTCCTCCACATAACGTTGCTGATGAAATTTCCATGTCGGCCAACAGGAGTTCTCTTCATTAGCGCATTGTTTGGTGGCTCGGTAGCAAGTGCTAGTGCTCCCAGTGTGTCCATGATCATGTTAACCCATAATAGTTGAACCGCGGTTAAGGGAGTGCTCCCTATAATAATGTAAAAAAGGAAAAGAAAAGGAAAAAAAACGAGTAGATGATCGATGTTATATGTTGTAAAGGTGTGACTGTAACATCTGACCCCTCATATCAATCAATATTGATTACTTTGCCCATGAAGAGCTTAAAGGTTTGTTTTTTGTCACCTGAGTCAGTATCAAACTGAGAGAACCGTTCAAGGGTAGTTCATTTATGCTCTTTTGTTTAATAAACGAACGGACATGAGCATAAATTTTTGTCCACTTAGTTAAACGAACAAATATGAACACATGTCTCGTTTGTTCATTTATGTTTGTGACTATGTTAAATGATATGTTTATTTAACCATTACAATTTAGTCCAAGCTATATTCACTTTTTTAGCTCAGTTGTTTGTTCTTTTATGCTCAAGAACCGTTTGTTAATACTGTTAACAAACGAAAATAACCGAGCACAAACACACTCATTTTCTTAATAAGCAAACATCATCATCGTCATCGTACTCAGTATATCCTACCAATTGCAAAGCTATGGTATGGTCTGAGGAGGGTAAGATGTAGACAACCTTACATCTACCCCGTAGGAATATAGAGGCTGCTTTCGGTGAGACCCCTGGCTCTATAGTAATTTTGCATCAAGCCTTGGACATAAGGCACATAACACTCAATCATCGGGACACAGGTCGATTGGTGCATGCACCCTTGTCTTTCGGCCATCAACGCCACCACACGATGGATGGTTAACCTTCCGCCACTTTTAACGTTATTTTCACGAGATTAGTAAAATAACGTCAAAATTAGTGTAATTTCACTTTTGCCCACCTGAGGGTTTACACATATATACATCATATGCGCACACCGCAAGCATGGCGTTAAATTGTTAGTGTTTGTTCAGACAAAGTTAAACAAACGAACATGATCCGTTCATGTTCGTTTGGTATGGTTCATTTACAGGCCTACTTGAGTGGAAACATCTGAGGCGTGCTTTTTAAGACCAAGATTATAGATGTTTGAGGCGTGCTTTTTAAGTCCAAGATTATAAATGTTTGAGGCGTGCTTTTTAAGTACAAGATTACAGATTTACAGATGTTAGGATTTGCCTAAGGTGTTACAATAACTATACCTGTCAAACAAGCTGATGTGAAGTTCACCATTAAAGCAACAATGTTGACGGTCAGCTGAAACTGTACAAACTTTTGAATATTAACGTAGACCGACCGGCCCCACTTTGCAACCGTAACAATTGTTGAAAAATTATCATCCAGGATTATAACATCCGCACTCTCTTTGGCTACCTAAAGTATGGTAAAACATACATAGGGAAAAAGTTATACCTATATGTATGATATGGTTATGCTAAAACCATGCTAACTTACCTCAGTTCCAGCAATGCCCATTGCTAGCCCGATATCTGCTTCATGAAGTGCTGGGGCATCGTTTGTTCCATCACCTGTAACAGCTACAACCTCCCCGAACGTGGTCCGCAAGTGCTTTACCAGTGTATGTTTGTCTAAAGGAGAAGACCGAGCCATCACCTACATGAAGTATAACCGGGTTTAAATTTATGATATCCCAGATGACAGTTGTGCTTTATCTGGTCCCATTAAATAGCAGGGCACAATGGTGTGGGTGGGGGGGGGGGTATAAATCCCAAACAAAACTGATTCGTAACAGAGAAAACCGAACCAAATAACCGAACACAAACAAAAACCGACGATTTTATGTTTTCGCAAAAACCGACGTTCAGTTCATATTCGGTTTTGCATGGAATAACAAATGAACAACATTTATGAACTTTCAAAATTTAAAATTTATGTCTTTTATAAGAACTTAATAAACAGCGTAACTCAAATATTTTAGCCAAAATTTATAATAAATTTAGTCTCAAAGTTTTAGGTCTAAATAAATTATATTTTGCCAACAAAATTTTCAGCGTAAGTAGTAAAACAGAAACGCACCCAAATTAAACCATACTCTTTTGTTTTATGTTTTCGTAATGAACTAAACTTTCGGTTTAGTATTGGTTATGCATGTGATATAAACCCAGAAAAAACGAACCAAATTTATGGAGTTAATGGTCATTTTCGTCCCTGTGGTTTGCTACTTTCGCCACTTCAGTCCAAAATTTTTAATTTTGTCAATTTAGTCCTCATAGTTTTAAATATTAGCCAATTACATCCCATCCGTCTAACGGCATCCAGCTATGCCGTTAGTTTAAGGGTATTTTTGTATTTCTCCTTTTAATTTTGAGTTAATGGTCATTTTAGTCCCTGTGGTTTGATATTTTTGGCAATTCAGTCCAAAGTTTGAAAATTTGTCAATTTAATGTTTAGTTTAATTCAGTTTTTTTTTTATTTTTTATTTTTTTTTTGTTTATAACCCTGAAGAGTATAATTCAAGCCCAAAACCATCGAGCAACCTTAAATACTGGTATGCATTTACTCTGTTGACAACAGTAATCATACCCCCCTTTATATTTAGTTTCTAGACATTTCCAAAAATCTTCTCCATGGTGGAATTCAATGGTAAAGTGGTCAAGGTAATTCCCTGAAACCGAATTATACAGAAAAAACTAAAAATTGTTTTGTTGATTAATGTATAATAGTTGATTACGACCCAGATTTTCGTTATGATATGTTAATCTCTAAACCCTAAATATTATGCATTCATCAAAGAAACGATTTTTAGTTTTTTCCGTACAATTCGGTTTCACGAAATTGCTTTGACCACTTTACCATTGAATTCCACCATGGGGGAGAGTATAGGAACCGTCTAAAAACTAGATACGAGAGGAGGGGGTATGATTACTGTTGTCGACAGAGTAAATGTAGACTTGTTTTGGGCTTGGATAATGCTCTATAGGGTTATAGAAAAAAAACCTGACTTAAATTGACAAAATTTCAAACTTTGGACTGAATTGGCAGAAGTATCAAACCACAGGGACGAAAATGACCAATAACTCAAAATAAAAAGGAGAAAGACAAAAATACCCTTAAACTAACGGCATAGCTGGATGCCGTTAGACGGATAGGACATAATTGGCTAATATTTAAAACTATGAGGACTAAATTGACAAAAATACAAATTTTGGACTGAAGTGGCGAAAGTAGTAAACCATACGGACGAAAATAGTCATTAACTCAAATTTATGAGAACAACTAATAAAAAAAAAAAAACCCTTAATCCCAATGTTTTGGATCCAAATTCATCACTTTTTTTTCTGCTAAAAGTTTCAAGAACAAAATTGAAAGAGAGCGAACCATCGGTTTTCAAAATCCGGAGAATTTCCAGGTGACAGATTCTGACGGTTATAAAATAATAAGTTATACAAACCTGAATCTTGGGAACAATTTCATCCAACTCCTCCAAACTCTTGTCACGAAAATCTGGACCTTCAATAGCTATACCGCCATCTCTAAGTATTCCACACTCTTTAGCTATGGCTTTTGCTGTGTTTATATTATCACCTGTAACCATGCGAACGGTTATACCGGCTGATCTACACAGAGCAACCGATTCCTTAACTCCTGGACGGACCGGGTCTTTTATCCCTACAACGCCTATACAAGTATACCCCGAAGATGGAATTGGAGTATCAGCATTCGCACTCTTGTCTAAATCTATATACGCAAGACACAGAGTTCTAAGTGCTTCACTAGCAAATAGTTCAATTGTGCTTTTCAAATGGTTGAGTGACCCTTCTTTAAGATCAACCACTTCTCCATCTGCATTAAGCACTTTGTCACAGGCAGCTAATATGATTTCTGACGCGCCTTTACAATGCGCCCTTACACCACCATCTGGAAGCTTCAGAACAACTCCCATTCGCTTCTTGGACGAGTTAAACGGCTCGACTCTTAGCATTGTCGATGACTGGCGCTCGGACTGGAAGTCACCGCCAAGTGACAGTCCATATTCCAGTATCGCAGCCTCGGTAGGCGTTCCAAGTATCTCACGCTTCCCCTCTTTGTTATTCACTACTTCTCCGCCCGTGTTGGTGAATATTGATTGCAGAAGAATCTTTAACGCGCTACCATTGACTTCGGGGTTTCCTTGTTTTGATACATCCATGATGTTTAAGCATATGCATGATTTGACGACGGTCATTTTGTTGGTGGTCAGCGTGCCTGTTTTATCACTGCAGATAGTTGTGGCGGACCCCATGGTCTCACAGGCGGCCAGGTGGCGAACAAGAGCCTTATCGTTCATCATTTTTTTCATCGCAAAAGCGAGGCTTAATGTGACAGCTAGAGGCAACCCTTCGGGAACTGCAACAACGACAATGGTGACAGCGATGGCAAAGTATTCTAACAACTCTAGCGCCTCGTCAGCAGACCAACTCCATTGCGTTCCTGTCGATATCTTACTAAAGACCAATTGTTGCACCAGAACTGCAAAAGTGACCACCGCGAAGAAAAGGCCAATCTTTCCGATAACCGTTGCGACTCCGTTTAGTTTAACTTGAAGTGGTGTTTCATCATCCCCACCTTCACTTAAAGTTGCCATGAGTTTTCCCCATTGAGTTTGCATCCCGACAGTTGTAACCAACATTTTGCACGAACCGTCTTGGACCTTGGTTCCAGACATTAACCAAGGGTTCTCGGCACTAACCATGACCGGTTCACTCTCACCGGTCAAACTAGATTCATCTATCGAGACTGCAAATCCTGAGATGAAAAGACCGTCTGCAGGGACTTGATCTCCTATTGAAAGATGCACAATATCACCAACAAGAAGTTCATATATTGATAACTTCTGTCTGTACCCGCTCCGTGTAACTTGAATAGATATTTTCTTCTTCTCTTTATCCAAATCTCGAAACTGTAACGATTGGCGGTAATCACTGGTTGCTGTTACAAAAACCACCAGCAAGATACTTGCAACGATCCCGAGACCATCGTGAGCTCCTTTGGGCCACCCTTCGGTTGCAATGCCAACAACTAACGAAACAGTGGCGCACATCGCGAGAATCATAAGTGTCATGTCATGAAGTGCTTCCCAAACAAACACCCAAAAGCTTCGCTGTGGGCTTTCGGCAAACTTGTTGATTCCATACAATCTTTGTCTGCGGGCTAACCCTTCATTGTCGATAGAGAGCCCGCTTGTGGTTGATGTTCTAAGCTTTCCTGCAAGGCCCTCCACGCCACCATGAAATTTTAGCTTTTTGAGGTCGTGGCCTTCGACTACAGCGGCTGCTTCATCAGCACAGACGTCAAAACCGGCCTCTTTTACTTCATCTGGGACCTCATAATCACCATTGTGTGCTCCTGCAGTAGAACAGAAACAAAATCATTATACGGTGGAAAAATAATAGAAGGTTGATGTTGTTAGATTAGGATGAGGAACTTGCCTTGTATAAATTGAAATGCAGCCTTTGACACTAAAACTGCAATCCTCAGCTTCTCCTGATAATTCAATGTAAAACTGGTGAATTAAAATAGCTCAAATTGCAAACAACAGTTGTAAAACATTGAAATGTCCTTCTATTGGTATACCACCCAAAAGTGTACACCAGCTTGCATGTCACATAAATAATACGAGCTTTTATAAGCCCTATCATACGATACGACCTGTGTGGCTTTTTTAGTGGTCACAACAGTCATTCTTTGCCAGTAAAATATGACACGTCGTATGATTTGGCCCTGCACGACCCGTGTGACCGTTTCCGCTTTACTGTGCTATATATGCAGTCCGCTTGACCACTTTTTGCCCTGTTGCGCGGGCCGTGTGGCACGTTAGTGATGTCTAGATAGTATGCAATGGCGTTGTATAGCGGCCTATCTTCGAAGCAAATATTTTCTACACAATCTATTTATTTTGCAAGGCTACACTAGAGAGAAGGAACAAATTTCAATTCAGATCTCAAAATAAACATTATATTACACTCGCGGTATACACTTTAATCATTATATGTCATACATGCATGCATGAATTCAATCAGACGACATAAATTACAATCCACGTGTAGCATTGTGGATCTATAATTCACCAACAAAAATAGGCATTTATTTCAGATAATTATAAAAAGATATGGCTAATTACTACCTGATTGGTACGTCTCATAGCGGCAGCCTCATTGCGGTTGTGAAGGTTAGCGGTGTGGCGAAATCGTCTCTTAGGGTTCTTAACAACATGGCACAAACTCCTCCATTTCTGTAACACCTCATCAGACGAATGTTTCGACTTCACCGCGTGAAAATTCTGATTCAAATAATTCTCTATCCCCATTTGGATCACGCAAATAACTAACCGATCAGATCTCGAAATTTATACCGAATTCTCTTGTTTTCCAAACATTATGTTGTACGCGTAACATATATATATATATATAGAAAAGACGTTGGTGGAAAAGAAATGTAAATTAAGAGAAATGAGGAAGAAAGAATCAGATGATAATGTTGAAGAAGAAAGAATAATATGCGAAATGAAAATGAGAGATGATTGATCAACTTTACGCTAATTAATGCGGGCGGTTGCAAATTCTTCAAACTTGAACTTGGTTGTCAAGCTACATTCACCGTGGATATTGAGTAATAATATTATGTGAAATGATGCATGGATTGAAGAGAAACTAATTGTAATATGCTCTGGAGATTTGAAATTGATGGTTTTGACGGAGAGAGATCGATGAGCTATGGAGGAGTGATGTTAGTTTGTAACGGTTTCTTTCTTTATTATGACAACGTACCGATATATGTGGAATTAACAATGACCAAGGCTTTTTTTTTTCTTTTTTTCTTTTTTTCAAACGATTTTATTACAAATAATTATTTCATTCCTTGGTTTTAATTCACGGTAAATACACTACTTTTGACGTTATTTTATCAATCTTGTGAATATAACATTAAAAGTTGCGGAAGTTTAATCGGGCATCACGTAATGACGTCGATAGCCGAAAGACAAAGATACATGCATAAATCGGCCGGTGACCCGATGGTTGAGTGTTATGTGTCTCATGTCAAAGGCTTGATGCAAAACTACTATCGAGTCAGTGTCTCACCAAAAGCAGCTTCTCTATTTCTACGGGGTAGATGTAAGGATGTTTACATCTTACCCTCCTCAGACTCTATCATATCTTTGCTATTGGTGGGATGATGATGATGATCTAATAAGGCCAAACTATAGTGTGGTGACACTCGTATTATCTCATCATCAGTTTCTTAGCTTAGCTTTAAAAGGGAGTGTTAAGGGAAGGACTGATAATTGGGTGCGTGTTTAAAACACGATAAGACATGTTAATAAAAAAAGAGTGGTATGCTAATTTTTTTATTTTTTTAAATATTTGAAATCAGTAGGCTAGACTCTATAGTTTTCCCTTATTAGTACATGAAACATAAAACTGCCTTACAATAATTACATATAAAGTAGTTAAACGAGTCGTATGTTTGATACTTTTATTAAGCACGTCGTTTCTAACCTGTTAAACCCATTAAAACGATTTGCCTGTCCTTTGGGAACTACTACATTAACGGACACATTGTAGGCTCACATGATTTTCCAACCAATCACATAATCTCACATTTAAAAGAAAAAAGGAAATATTAAAAAAATTATTTTTTAGTTAAACCATTATGCGTTTTTGAATAAAAAGTTAGTGTGAGAGAACCATGCCTACTTGACAATGACATGACGTGACGTCATACACTTTTTAGTTAAACCAATACACATAGTCTAAAAAAAATTTGTTCTTTAATTTGTCAAAATAACAAATCAGCCGATCAACTACAAAGTTCAAGGAAAAATTGTTGCTTTCTCACATGTGAGGTTTGTGATATTCTTTAATGTTGTTATCTAACAAGTGTACCATTCATCAATTTTTGGATCCGAAAACCTGCATGTTAATTTTTTTTTACTTTATTATTAATCGAATCTTAATTATTAAAAAAATGAATTGTTATTATCATTTTAAATCCTATTTGGTCAATATTCGTTTAATTCGTTATGCGAGTTTAATTAGTTATTAAACGAATTCTAGAACTAGCATTCATGTGTAATAATCACCCCTTAATCCAGCTTTGACTTAACTTATCCAACTAACCTAACTTCAGGGACTAGCACTTGTCGGTCTCGATTATATCGCTCACTATGTCGTAACCCACACTATTAGTGTCGACAAGAAGGTTAACGACTTGCTATTTTTGGAAAGAACAATAGTTATGCTAATGGCGGAAACACTAACACACTAAATGTTGCTAACAAGACACAAAGGTAACAAACACACTATAACTCAAAAGATTTCCATTGATATAATATGTCAAATACAATAAGAAATCAATTAGGGTTTCAAAATGGAATGTTTTATCCGTACAAGATAAATATAGCCGTCACAATCAATATCAGGTGAAAGGTCTAGGTGTCGTTTATTGTGTCTTATAGGTGTGCCCTAAATTATTCCTTTTATAGGCCTGCCCTGACACCTGACATTCCATATCTGGAAACCCTAATCATCCGTACATAATTAAAGCCATTACAATAAATGCTAAGTGTAAAACAAGTATTCGGGCAAGCTTTGCAGCATGTATCATTGTCGAGCAGACTTGGTAACCATGAAGTGTGGTGGTAAATAGTTCTCCGGGCAGACTTTACTTAGAATATTTTAAAAGAGAATATTCACCTAGAAGATTTCAATCCTCTTGACCATATCAAACTTTGCTCGATATAGTCCCACTAACAAACTTGTTCTTCAGGAATTCTTTCAACTCTTTGTTAATAATAACTTATTCAGCAAATCAAAGTGTGCTGATAACACTGTAGCTTTGCTAGGAGTTAAACCTTGCTCGATAGAAGTCTTTAACTTGTTTCTCGATCAACTTCCTTCAACCTTGCTGGTAAGAATGTTTATTATGAATAAACCTTGATAGATTTGGTTTTAGCTTGGTTTTAGCCAAGGGTTTGCTAGAAAAACAAACCTTTCTTGGCTTGAAGAACTACCTTGCTAGACAAAGTGAACCTTGCTCAGTTTAACACTTAAGAGGAATTCTAGAAGATAACCTTGCTCGGAGAGCAAAATACCTTTCTAGGATAAGTAAAACTTTGTTGGGAGGTCTGAGCTTGTTCGGAGTCCATACTTAGCTGTTTCTTTAGAGGTTGAGAAGTTTCCAATCTTCTTTAGCCATTTTCTCATCCCAACAATCTCCCCTAGATTGGAACTACCTCAGCTGTACCAAAACACCTCTATGGTTACATACAGTTAGCTAAAATAAACATCAAATTTCAAAAGAAATTACATATCATAATCAAAACAAATATTACAAGTTTGAAATTCTGTCCCATGGACATTACAAAGCAAACATAAGCTATAAGAATAATCTTCATCTCCTTGAGCTTGAGGCTTCTTGTCTTCTAGCCAACTTGACACTCGCGGCACTTTCTTTAAAGATGAATAACTGCGTGTGGTTTGGATGATCAGTGGGAACAGTCCATCTGATTATATCATTGAGATCTTCCACATGCAGGAATTGCAAGTCAGTATCCTCCTTTATGATGCCCAAGACCCGTCCATTAGAGTTTCTGAGAATGAAGGATCCAACTTTGTCATCAACATCAACACTTGCTATCCTTCCATATCTTTGGACTTCATAGTTTGGTCTTGACATCTGTTGCCTCATATTTAAACTTCCCATCATGTTTGCAAGAGGATTCTTGATTTTGCTTTATGCTCTGAATATCTCTTCAGTGAACTTGATCTACCTTATCCTTTTCAACCTTCTGTTCCTCTCATACTCAGACAGTTCCAATTTTCTTTTCTTGTTAAGCATTGGGAACCCTTGTCTGGCTTGATCTTTGAGATGCTTGGATAAATCATTTCTTTGTCTTCCAACAAATCTATGTCTGTCATAATAGTCATACAGATTCATAGTTGCCATCTCATCTAGCTGTTCTTTCTTGAATTGTAGGAAATCATCCTTGAATATCACTTCCCTCAGATCACCACTAGACATGATTATCTTCAATATATCAGTCTGTGAATCATAATACAGCCTTCTTGGTAGGTCCACATCAGAGGGTGGCCTTTGTTGTTGTTGAAGAGAGGCTTTAGTGGTGGGAATTGGGACACTTACAACTGAAGGTCTTGAAATGTGTTTCTTTTTGGTGACAGGGACCCTCAAATGCCCATATTTCTTCTCAAGTAATTCAATGATTTACTCTTTAGGCAACATAATCAAGCTTATGTAATTTTCTCCCTTCTTAGCCATAGTTGTAATCATTCCCATAATTTCATTATCAGCTGGTCCCTCATGGACAGATCTTTATGTTCCAATTGGCTCACCCTTTGGCCCACACTGGAATTGTAGGAGTTTTCTTTGTTCAGCCTTAAGCTTCTCCCATTTAACCTTTTCAGTGTGAAATAAGTCTTTGAGTTAACTTTTTCCAAGATTGTCAAACACACCTTCTGCCATACCCTTACTAAGCATTAAGCCTTTATGGGTCTTAATTTTTTCTTCATCTTCCCATGGCTCAAGGTTTTCAACTGGTTCCTCTTGTACCATCACAACTGGAGGAACCTTGGAAGCTTTTGATGTTTCAGCCATTTCTTTATCATGCTTCTTCATTGCTGCTTCAAGCATGGACAACTTTTCAGATTTGTTTAAATTTTTTGTTTCAAATCCTCTGCCCTGTGCTTCCATTAATCTGTCAAATAGTGTTAATCTCTTATTTTCCCACTTCTTATTCCTTTCAGCCCTCTCCTTCTCAGCTAGAGTAACAACTCTTGTCCTTTTGATAGATCTTTCACGCTCATCTTTCTTTGACAACTTTATGAGTTGAGTTTCCCCTTATTCTTTTGTTAGACTTTCTGAAACTTCAAAGGATACTCCATGGTCGATTAAATACTTGACTTTGCCACCATATTTTCTGAATAATTTTTCAATCTTCTCTTTCTGGTTTGTTTATCTTTTCAATCTTTCCAACTCTTCTCTCTTCATTGTTTCAACAGTTGTTAAATATGCATTTTCCAACTCATCAAACTTCATTTTGCTCAAGTATTTATAAGACAATCCATGCATTTTCAAATAAGTCATGTATTTCAAGGAATCACAATTTTTCTTTTCCATTCTCTTCTCTATATCCCTCACTTCACTATCCAACAATTCCTGTAGCTCTTCATCAGTCAATTGAACTTGGGATTCAAATTTATAACCATGCTTTATCAATCCCAAAATTATTGGATTATTTCTCATTGATTCATCCAAACTAGACTGTATGTTCTCCTTGTGTTCATCAGTCATTGTTACATCAAGGGAGTCAACAGTGTCATCAGCTTCATCCGAGAAGTCTTCCAGAGCTTCAATTCTTGGTTCATTAACAAAATCATCTGGCATGACCACCTGTAAGGGAACAGTATGAACAGGGCTTTCTTTCTCTTTAGGGCTTTCAACAAAGTATTCAGGCCTATCTGACTTCTTAACCTTCTTCTTTTGTGGTTCTTCTTCTTCTTCTTCATCATCTCTTCCTTCATACCTACTTCTCCTCCTGGTATATTTCTTTCCAAATTTATTAGCCAAATAATCTTTTTCCCACTCTACCACCTTTTCTACCACCTTTTCTACATATTCAACCCATTTCTTTGATAATTTTTCAATTATGATTTCACCAGCATCATCATTCACCAACTGTTTTCCTGGATCTTCATTGATGTTTTCAGCAGTGGTAGAAGTTGGTGCCTCTTCATCAGCCCTTTTTAGATTAAAAATAACCATAGCTAAGGTATTATCCACCTCCTCAATCTGTTTCAATTTGATCAAGCTTTCAATAACATCTTGATCAAGTTCTCCTTCTTCATTCAAATTTTTCTGAATCTGAGACTCTTCAAACAAAGTTTCTTGCTCTTCAAACTCCTGCTCAGTTAAATATTTGGCAATTCTTTCCTTTTCCAAGATCTCATTCAGAGTGTCAGCATGCCTTTTGGCAGCTTGTTCTTCAGTTTCATCAACATTTAAGACATCATCAATAGACTTTTGAGTTTCAAGGGGATGCAATTGTTCTCCATCTTGGCTATGGCTTTCCCCTTTGCCTTTCTTCTTTCTTCCACAGATTCCCTCACCTCATCAGGCTCACTAGGAAAGTTTTCAACTTGATCAATTAAATCTTCTAATTCTTCATCAATCACACCATCCTTCTTCTTGCAAGTTTCATCATTATCATTTTCATCAGTCAGCACCACCTCCTTAGTATCTTCTCCTTCATTATAAACTGCCTTAGTTTGAGGTTCAGTGCCAATAGCCTTAGTTGCTATGGCCTCAGTCATTACAATATCTTCAGTTTTAGTTCCATCTATATTCACATTCTCAACAACCTCCTTGTCAACTATCTTCTCAACATTCAAATCATTCACATCATACTCCTGCTCTCCCCTGTCAGATTCATCACCTTCATATCCATCATCATCAATTCTCCTCCGCTCACTACTCTCCTCTTCACTACCTCCATACAAGTTACAAATATTTTTAAGTACATCCTCCTCAATATTCACATCAACCCTCACAACCTCCTCATCAACACTATTGGCAACCAAAGGATTCTCCCCCTGTTTTGGTACAGCAGAGGTCTTCTCAACCTCAGCTTCCAGGGTTTGAATTTTGTTATGTGCTTATGCCAACTGGGATTTCAACTCTTTATTCTCCTTTTAAAGACATTCATCTTCCCTCATCAATCCAGTGTTTCAATTGCCATGTCCATATATATTCTAAAAAAAGAAGCACTGGGGGAAGGGGATCGAGAAGGTGTATCTGAGAAGGGGTCAGGAATATTTGTTTGGGGAGGTATGGGCTTATGGGTTGGGCTTGGGCTTGGGCTTTCAAAGATGTTAGTCCTTGTTGAAGGTAGTGGGTTTATGGTTTGGATAAAAGGTAACGTTGTGGTGTTGAGAATTTCAAAGATTGGTTGGTAATTTGTTTGGGATTGGATTGGGGATTGGTAAGGTGCATTTGGTTGGTTAACTAGGTGTGCTGGGATGTGTTTTGGAATATAAGGTTCATGGAAAGGTAGGTCTTGTGGTGGGATAATGGATTGGTTTTGGTTAAGGTTTTGGTCTTGAGGTGGGCTTTGGGTTTGGTTTGGTGGTGATTGGGTTTGGTTTGTATGGGTGGTAATGGGATAAAAGGTTCCTTTTGTGGTGGCGGGGATGGTGTTTGGTGTTGTGGTGGGGATGGAATTTGTTGTTGGGGTGGGCTAATGGGTGAGGATGGTGGTGTAGGTAAATGTTGGTTCTCCCCCTGTGCAGCAACATTAACCTCATCATTAATCAAATTTCCTTCAATTCCTCCATCTCCACCATTACCTCCTCCACCTCCATCATCGCTATCATCAGAGACATCAAGCTCATCATCACTCTCATCCTATTCCTCCTTAGAACATAAGTCTGGAACATGCATAATAGCCAAATCATTGTCCAACAACCAAGCTAAAATGTTAAACTCCACATCAGGGTTAAAGCGGCTTGTTGATGCCAACTTCGCTATTCGTTTGTAGACATTTGGATCCTGCAAAATGTGTGTTGTCCCAATGGTTAGTAGAGTAGGTAATACTTGGTTAAAGATGATCTGCAAAAACCTTGGATATACCAAGAAGTTATCTTTATCCTCCTTCCTCAGGTTTGCAGCTAAGCCATCGAAGATCATCTTTGAAAAAATGAATGGCTGTCTAAAGACGACAGCCACTGTGGCATTAGCAAGATCATGACTAATCAGAGTCCATGACCCTTACCTTGGTCCAAATCCTTGTACTATGTGATGTATTAAAAATCGGTACAAATTAGGGAACATGCCCTTCATGAATTGTCCCTCGTGGACATCACCCTGATATCCCATTGTGGGTTGGAATATCTTTAATAATCGATTAGTGTTGAAGTGTATAGGGTTCTCCACGTTATCCAGAAGTTGCAGGCTTGCCCATATAAGTTCTTCTGTTATTATGATTTCATGGCGTGCCATGGTAGCCTCTATTCTCCTACCTCCTTCATCATCGTGTAATTCGGCATAGTGCCAAAAGTCCAACTAGTGATTCCTGTAAAATAACTGGACTCTCCGTTAGGGTAAAACAGATATTAGATTGTTGTAACCAATGTATCATTTACTCCACAGGGCGGTTATCATCGATTACTTGCAGAAGAGCACACATGTTATGTTTCTTCTCGAACGGATATGTTGGTACACCCGCCATATCTGTGTACAAACAAAAACATTCAAGGTATAGATTAGTCATAAAGTTTATAGCTTTGAAATGTTTTAGGTAAGAATTTGAAACAGTAAAGAGAAAATGTCTTTAAGAACCTGTGCGTCGACAAATTAAAAACCTACAGAGAAAATTGAGATGTGAGTTAAGATGAAATTGATGGTGTAAATTCACATAATCATTGTCGGAAAACATTCAATTAAATCATACCGAGTCGGATTATGTGGGCTGACCAAATTAGGTTAGGAAAATTATAAAACGATTGAAATTCTGGTAGGAGCGAGTTCAGGCAATAATGCAATAGTGGGAAGAGGGAGAAGTGAAATGTGAAAATTTCTCCAAGTCCCTCTTTTATACCATTTTAAAAGTGGGTTTTAAATGCGTTTTGTGTTTTAATGGGAAAAAAGTTGTCGAGCAGTCAAAATATCCAAGTAAATATCTTCCCTTTTAAAACCTTGCTCGATAAAGCATATTTTACAAACCTTGCTCGGAAAAGTTTATTCACAAAGTTTGCTAGGTAAAGTCTACTTTTCAAAGCTTGCTCGTTCTAGAATTTGTTCAGAAATTATAAAGTAATTAAAAAAGTCCTAAGTGATTAAAATGAAGGAAGTTTACTCGAAATACAAGATTGCTCGAGAAATAAATCACAAGACAAATAATCATGTATAAATCACCAAATAGGCAACCTTGCTAGGAATCAATAAAGAAACCCAAAATAACAACTTAGAAGTATTTCTAATTGTCAACCTTGCTCGAATATATGAACATCACTAACCTTACCCGAAAAACTTATAAAATTAACAAATATTCATTCAAGTACACTTTAATACAAAAGTGTGCCTGAAAATACTTCAAAGGTGCAAAGTGTGCTAGAGTAGACTTATTTATCCTTTGATATAAAAGTATGCATTAAACACAAAGTGTACCTGTAAAGTAAAGTTTGCTAGGATTTTTTTGAAGTTTACAAGTATGCTAGGAGAACACTTGGATTGAACCAACATTTATCAAGTGTGCTCGAAGCATGAAGTTTGCTCGGTAAACAAAGTACTAGTAAACCCTTGAAAATTAAAAAAATTACACCAAAAACTATCAAGTATGCTAGACAAATACAAATCTCAAATAAACTACACAGCTTACTCGAAATAGACATGTAAAGCATAATTAGATATGTATCACATAATCATTAATTGTGCTAGACAAACCTAACTCTCCAAAGATCAAAATTTACTAGAAAGCATTAATTTATCAAAGTGTACCCGATAATACATTAATAATTCATTTAAGTTTAGATAATCATCAAGCTTGATCAAATATCTTACACATTCAAATAAAATAGCAAACTTGCTAGACTAGCTTAAAAATGTCAAAGCTTTGCTAGTAATCACATATTCAAACATAGTCAAATGTAAACTTTGCTCGAATAAGTCAAAGATTCTATAAAACAACTAAGTTTGCTAGAATTGTTTAAAAACATCAAAGATTACACCAAAAACTATCAAGTATGCTAGACAAATACAAACCTCAAATAAACTACACAGCTTACTCGAAATAGACATGTAAAGCATAATCAGATATGTATCACATAATCATTAATTGTGCTAGACAAATCACAAACCTAACTCTCCAAATATCAAAATTTACTAGAAAGCATTAATTAATCAAAGTCTACCCGATAATACATGAATAATTCATTTAAGTTTAGATAATCATCAAGCTTGATCGAATATCTTAAACATTCAATTAAAATAGCAAAGCTTGCTAGAATAGCTTAAAAATATCTAAGCTTTGCTAATAATCACATATTCAAAAATAGTCAAATGTAAACTTTGCTCGAATGAGTCAAAGATTCTATAAAACAACTAAGTTTGCTAGAATTGTTTAAAAACATCAAAGATTGCCGGAACCAATATATTTAAACCTTCTTGAGTGTAAAGCTTGCTAGAATGAGTTTAAACAATCTGTAAAACATCAAAGTGTGCTAGAAAGTTCAAAGTTCATTAAAGCTTGCTAGTTTTGAAAATTTTAGAATTTTACAAGGTTAAAATACAACTTTTTTTTTATCTTAAACCAGTTTTCTCATATATTTATCATTAAAATTCAATATATAAGAGCAAATGGTGCATTAAGAGATCAAATTTCAGTTATATTTCATTTCATTTTCTTTTGAAAATATCTCAACATGGGATCATATTGGTTAAGTTACCTCTCAATACTTCATTGTCAGCATTATTATTACATATCAGACAGGTTAACAGCAAGTCTAGACTTAGCATGATTTTCATTGTTTATTGGTGATATGCATTACGGTTCAATTAATTAGCATAATTCAGAAATGGATAACACTGATTGTGTTATAGGGCCTCATATCTCTTCTCAAGGCGTATTTGGCTTTCCCCAGATCACCCCAATTTGACTTCAACCTCCTGATATTTGGTCAAAATCTTTTTAATGACAAAACATTTAAACTTATTTGATATTTCTTTTTGAAATTTCTAACATATGTGAGGTTGAACGTTGGACTTACAGGCCATGCAAGTCGGACTTACAGGCCTTTCATTCAGAATATTTAAAGGACGTATGTTATTGCCTCCAACTCTGTAGTTCTAGAATTAACCCTCATGTTTGCATTTTCATAAAATTTGTGAACATTTTAACTTTTGGTTGATAAAAATAAACATAGTTTACATTTGTTCTTTATCATATGTATAAAATGAATCATTTTGAAGACCAAATACCAACAGGCTTGTGTATGGCTTACAGACCTTTCATTCGGAATGTTTAAAGGACTTATATTATTGCCTCCACCCCTATAGTTCTAAAATTGACTCTCATGTTTTCATTTTCATAAAATTTGTGAACATTTCAACTTTCATTCAGAATGTTTAAAGGACTTGGATTGAAAATGCAAACATGAGGGTTAATTCTAGTTCACATTTGTTCTTTATCATATGTATAAAATGAATCATTTTAAAGACCAAATACCAACAGGCTTGTGTATGACTTACAGGCCTTTCATTCGAAATGTTTAAATGACTTATATTATTGCCTCCACCCATATAGTTCTAGAATTAACCCTCAAGAAGGCCACACAAGTCGGACTTACAAGCCTTTCATTCGGAATGATTAAAGGACTTATATTATTGCCTTCACCCATGTAGTTCTAGAATTAACCCTCATGTTTGCATTTTCATAAAATTTGTGAACATTTCAACTTTTGGTTGATAAAAATAAACATAGTTCACATATGTTCTTTGTCATATGTATAAAATGAATCATTTTGAAGACCAAATACCAACAGGCTTGTGTATGACTGGGTAGTCACTTTTCTGCCTCTCATCAGGAGAGATGTATCTTGAAACATGCATAGACAACAATGTATCTCCACATTAAGATTTGCATTTTCATTATGTTTATATCACCTCATATTTTACACATCATGGAAAGCAACCATGCATATTAATGACTGTACTAATTGTCCTTTTAGCCTATTAAATCCATAAGATCAGCATAAATAACCAATGTACTATCATTTCCCATTAAGGTTGGATCAATTTTCACGTACAACCTTTTAAACTTCTACAAAGCTTGAACTGAATAATCTTATCATGTCTCAACACCATACAATTTTCTCTATTTTTGTCAAAAATGTTTTGAGTAAATATTATTTTGAAAAACTTTTCATTTAAGCATGTAATTTTGACAAAAAGACATACTTTGACACAAAAAGAAATAACATAATAAAAAACAATCATAATATGAAAGACACAATCAAAACAAGCAAAGTCCACACAGATTATGCAAAGTCTATCATATCCAAATAACATTATCATATCAGATTATTTATGTAATCAAAGTTCACAGAATCAAAACATTAGATAAGCACACACAAAATAGATGATTTCAAATCATATTCAAACTAACTTATACTGATGTCACAAAAAATTACTGATTTTAAGCAAACTTAAGCATTACAAACACATAAGTCACATTGACGATCATTTAAAACACAAATCAGTTAAGCATGCAAAAAGTATGACTTTGATGCATCGGTATAAACAAAAACGAAGATCGAATCACCTTGATTCAGTGAATACCCGTGATGAACTTCAAAACTCCCAAATCCCACCCAAATGTCAAGGGAAAATGAAGAGAAAATGAAAATTAATAATATTCAAGTCTGTTGATTCATATTACATAAGCAGCATATAAAAAAGTTTCTAATACGAAATGGGCCCAAAAAAGTCCATGGGCCAAACACAAACCCAAAAATAAAAACATAAAAAGTGCTGAAAAAACATAAAAAGGATCATAACTTTATTTAGAAGGCGTTTTTGGGGTTTGGATAGGGGCCAAACCACCATAGTCTGTTTGCCACAACGTGCTCATCATCTCAAGCTTCTATTTGACTGGTAATGAGCCTGAAACGGAGCTTTGTGGGCCAAGTTATGCCCATTTTCGTGCAGCCCCTTTTGTAGCGCGATCTTGGGCATCCAGAAACATAAAGGCCCGATATTCTACACTTGGGCCCACATCATACTTTCACTCTCAAGACCATTTAAAGATAATCTGTTAGCATAAATAGCACACATCATGGATCAGACTTCATCAGAGTTAATCATTCCCAAAGCTTTCAAGAGAAAGTTGAATTTGGTTCTATCTAGTGGCTTGGTGAATAGGTCAGCCAAATTGTCACTAGTGTCAACTCTTTTCATTTCATTCAAACCTTTCTCACTGTAATCTCTAATGAAATGATGTATGATTTCAATGTGCTTGGTCTTAGAGTGATGAACTGGATTACTGACAATAAACAATGCAGCAGTATTATCAATGAAAATAGGGGTGTTTAAGAACTTCAAACCATAATCCAGCAATTGGTTCTGAATCCAGAGAACTTGTGCACAACAGGCAAGTGCAGCAATATACTCAGCTTCAGCAGTTGAGATAGACACTGTAGTTTGCTTCTTGCACAGCCAAGATACTAGCATGCCACCCAAAAATTGACATCCACCAGATGTTGACTTTCTACTCATGTTGCAGCCGTCATAATCACTGCCAGTATAAGCAATTAGATCAAAGGAATGCTTCTATGGATACCATACCCTAAATTAGGGTTTCCATGCAAGTATATAAAGATCCTCTTGACAACAATCATATGAGAGACCTTTGGAGATGATTGTAATCTTACACATACACATATAGAAAACATAATATCTTGTCTAGAAGAAGTCAGATGCATCATTGAACCAATCTTTGCTCTATACTCATGCTCATCTACAGGCTCCCCTTTTTCATCTTCAATCATCTTTTCATGTGTGTCCATTGGAGTTGAAGCAGTCTTGAAATCTTGACACTTGAACTTGTTCAGAATGTCTTGCACATACTTTGACTGGCAAATGAATATGCCATCCTTCTTTTGCTGAAGTTGCAGTCCCAGAAAAAAATTCATTTCACCCATGGAGCTCATGCAGTATTTTGAATTCATGACTTCTTCAAATTCATGGCACATTTGTTCATTGGTAGATCCAAAGATGATGTCATCTACATAAACTTGTAGAAGAAGTAAATCTTTTCCTCTCCTTTTGTAGAACAAGGTCTTATCAATGGCTCCCCTTTGAAAACCATTAGCAAGCAAGTGATTTGATAACTCATCATACCAAGCCATTGGAGCTTGATGTAATCCATACAAAGCCTTGTTTAACTTATCTTTCCATTTAGAAAGGCAGATTTAACATCCAATTGAAATACTTTGATATTCTTAGAAGCAGCATAGGTTAGAAATATTCTGATGGCTTCTAGCCTTGCTACTGGTGCAAAGACTTCCTCAAAGTCAATTCCTTCCTCTTGTAGGCAGCCTAGTGCAACTAGTCTGGCTTGTTCTTTATCATAATACCTCTCTCATCCCTCTTGTTCCTAAATACCCACTTAGTACCAATAGCATACTTACCTCTTGGCTTATCTACAATTTCCCACACTTACAGATCCCTGAATTGAGCCAACTCATCTTGCATTGCTTCTACCCAACTATATTTTTAAAGCTTGAACAACGTTCTTGGGTTCAACTTGGGATAGAAAGCAGGAGTACAAACAGATGTTTGCAGATTCAGATGCAATTCTAGTTGCTCTTTCATTGATGTCTCCAATGATGTTTTCAGGTGGACGATTTCTTTCAACATAGGAGGTTTGCACAATATGATCAGTAGACATATTTGAGTCAGGGCTTGTATCATTGAGATCAGATTCATCAATGATCAAATCTGCTGTTGCATCATGAAATTCAGAAGCATCTTCAGTAGTCTGATGTGAAGAAGATGCAACATTATTTCCAATATTCAAGTTTTGAAACAAAGTTTCAAATCTTGCTTCTCTGTTTTCTTTCTCTTGACTCTGTTCTTCCTCATTAAATGCATGAACTTCTTGAATTTCTTCATTGTCTTGCATAACATGTTCTTGATCTTGATCTTGAACTAGTTTAGATTATTCATTTGAGGGATCCTTAATAAATTTATATTCAGGCCTCTTACCAGCAACTTTGACCACAGTTTGTCCAAATCAATTTTCTTTTCATAGTTTTTCACATGGATAATTGTCTTTTAAAGAGTTTCATCAAAGTCTTCAGGATAAATCTTGAAATACTTTATTAATTTCTCAAGGTCAAATAACCATGATGCTCCATCCACAGTATTCAACTGATTTTCGTTGAATATCACATCAAAGTACTCAATTACACTTAAATTGTCTTTAACATAAACTCTATAAGCAATCCAAGGATTTATATTGAAACTTGTTGAGATAGTCCTTGGTATTCAAAAGTGAGCACTTGCAACCAAAAGGTTTAAGAAACTTGATGTAAGGTTTTCTTTTAAACATTATTTCATAAGGAGTCTTGTCATGACTTTTGTTGAGAAGTACCATGTTCAGAACATAGCAGGCTGTATTGTTGACTTCTGCCCAAAACGTAACAGGTAGAAAAGCATCTGCTGACATAGTCCTTGCAGCCTCAATGAGTGTTCTATTTCCTCTCTCCGCAACTACATTTTGTTCATGAGTTCTAGGGGCACTGAGTTGTAGTATTCCTTTTGAATTGCAAAAATCATCCATTACCCCATTTTTAACTCAGTTCCATTGTCACTTATCATAACCTTTACCTGACATCCAACTAATTCTCAATCCTTGTCACACAATTTTTGATAAGTTCTGCATCCTCATCTTTGGTATTCAAGAAATAAACCAATGTATATCTTGAAAAGTCATCAATTATCACTAAGCAATACCTCTTCTTTCCTATACTAGGAACACTCACAGGACCAAAGAGATCCATGTGAAACAATTCCAGTATGTTGTCAATTGAATTCACTAGCTTTTCCTTTTGTGAGGACTTATGCATCTTACCCTTTTACATGAAAGACATTTGTCATCTAGCTTGAACTCTCTTGTAGGTAAACCAATTACATGCTCACCCTTAAAAAGTCTGTTCATGTTCTTTAGATTAACATGACAAAGCTTTTTGTGCCATAATTTGGTTTCATTTTCAGTGGCTTTTGATATAAAACAAGTTTCACCCCTAGAAACTGCATCCTTCATCTTCAATTCTTACAGGTTGCCATTCCTAGGAGTCATCATCATAATCATATCTGGAGGAATTACAAATTCTGGTTTGAGGATGAAACAATGAGAGTAATAAAATCCAACCTTATAACCCGTTGTCACACATTTGAGAGATGCTCAAAAGGTAATATTGTAATCCTTCCAAATAAAAGACATTATCAAATGACACCTTGCCATTAGTCAGAATTCCTTTACCCATTATCTTCCATCCATTTTCATCACTTCCAAATGCAACAGGGCCTTCAAATTTTTCTTCATAATTAACCAGAGACCATTTATCACATGTCATATTCCTGGAACATCAACTGTCCATTTACCATAAATCATTGATAGGTGTGGACTGTTCCTAAATAAATCAAATAAAATTGATTAGTTAGATGATGAAGTACAAACATCATCAGTATGCAAATCATAAGTAACAATGACAGTTGTTGCATTGAGATTGGAAATGGATTTAGGCCTCACTGACAACTTCACAAGAATCAGACTCATCTGATTCATATCCATTTTCATTTGATCTTTTCACATATTGTTACACACTCAAAATCCACTAACGGAGTTTTACCGTTAGAGGGTGTGAACTAATAGGATCGAAGTCATTTGTTATATCAAACACCATTATTAAAGTCTTTTAAATCAAACAAAAACATACAAGTCTTAAGTAAATACGAAAGCGAAATCTTTAAAGTAAATTGTTGCGTCACACAGGACGACTTAAAGCAACAGTTATCATGATAAAATTAAAAGGGAATTAAAATCATAAAAGTATAGCGTATGCATGCCCTAAACCGCTCGCCCGCCTCGGCTACCTAAGATAAACATACTAAAAGTGTCAACACAAGGTTGGTGAGTTCACAAGTATAAGTAAATTAAGCGCTGCGTTTTAGCGTTACCAGATAGAGTTATGTCAATATAAATCAATAGGTAGCTAACCTATCAAGCATGTATTACTAAGTGTTCAACACCGAAGCTGACTGATTATCGTTTGCCTTTCCACAATGTCAACCACGCCCATGGTAATGTGTTAGCCAAAATTACACCCACTCGACCTACAGTCGAGTTTAGAGTCAGGTGGGGTTAGTCAAACCCAGTAGTACTACTAAACACTGACTCACTATTATCCAATATTAACCGGTTCGATTGTTCAGAAGGACTTAGTTGGTTTGTTGCCACTTAGCCTTACAAGTGATATATATAGAGTAACAAAATCTAAAGCGTTGGAGTATGTTATCTCCCTCTAATAAAAGCGTTAAAGAGTAAAAGGGGCCGTGAAACCCACTGTTTGTGAAGTTATCGTAGTCCGAGAAAAGCGTGCGTAAAAGAAATCCTCACTAGTGCTCTAAAACAAAAATGAGATTTCTAAGTGTTTTGAACCACGAGTGAGTCTCTAGACTCGACACATAAAAGTTATGCATGAGATGTGTTCGTGTTACGTTTGTGAAATAAGTGCGACTCGATAACACGTTGGTGATAAGTTACGGGTGTGATTAAGTATGCTATTAAATGTTACTACGATACATGTTCAGTAAAACATCTACCACAAGGGCAAATATGTCAAACACATTTCAAACATCGATTAAACGATCACTTTTCACATTTCAATCAAGAATTCAGCAGCTAAGTTACCGAGACAAAATTTAACTCGTCAAGATTACTCTATTTCACTATTCATAACATGCGGATAAAATCACTAAAATTTACCACAGAAGCACACACGTGAGTTAGGTTTCTAAAAATATCTTTATTGTATTTTTAACATACACGGTTTTATCACAAGGATCAAAACAACACAGTAGGTACACATCAGTCATCATCATGCGCAACAAAAAGTTCTTGACTAGTCCCGTTACATGGTTAATACAATTAATGCAAGGCCAATTGGGTTAGATTCCAAACTCAATTTATTAACTTACAAAAGTGAAATCAACTCAATTGGTCTTGTCGTTTATGGGATATGCTATTAGCAAAACAGCCAATAAGAAAGTTTCCCGAATCAGAACTGTACCACCAACTTATAAATTAATAAAAAGTGACTTCCACACGTCAAAAAATTACAAACTTTGATTCTTTAGAAACTATACTCGACCTACTACATAATAGAATCGATAATCATAACAGAATATATAATTAACATCAACTTACAGCCGTTTTAACATGCATTTAGGATTCTGTCCAGCATCAGTTTTCGCCAAACTTCAATAAACTACTAACCTATGAACAATTAATCATGCATACAACCCTCTAGACCCATAATCCATCAACCATGCATCTCAATTACACTTTTCATGTACATTTAGGGTTTAATAAAAAATTCAATCTCAAATAAACATGTGATTAACAATCAATAACAATACAACTAGTCATCAATTCGCTAGTGTTCATCAACAACACAACAATAAACCCTGACTCATCAATAATAAATAACTTTAACATTTAGGGTTTATGATTAATATGCTTAATGATGCAAATAATCGATAGAATGGACTAGATAGAGTGTTTAATTTACCTAGTTAGCACCTTGGATCTTCAAACAACTTGTAAAAATATCTTGTATGTATGTGTGTGTGTGTGTGTGTTTCGGTGGATCAAAGAGAAGGGGGGGGGGGGCTGCCTTCGCAAGGGGAGAGGGGGGGGGGGGTGGATTAGGGTTGGGTTATTAGTTTGTTTAAATAATTAACCATGTTACCCCATGAACCCTAAACTTCTAGTTAATGTAATTCTAAGGCAAATTCGTTTAGTTCTATGATATAATGTTACACACCAAGCATGTAGTCACCTATAACATAACACGTATTTATTTCAAGTACTTATTTATATTAATTATTGTTTGTTCACCAACGGTTTGAGTCGATTCGTGTGTGGTTCGGTGAAACTCCGAAAGACTATTTTTGTAATGATTGTCACATTTAATTTAAACTCTGATTAAAAGCAATAAGGAATGCGTTAACTGGAATGACATAGTTCATGTGATCTTGATTTTGAATTAACGGAGTTAACCTGAAATTGACGAGTGTTACACATATCGAATGATACTCTTACATTCTTGAACCACATAATCTCTCTCAATTTTTTCAAAAGTCCCATGTGTCTCCCTTGACACTAGAATTTCATTTTTTGGTTTCCAAAGAAACCCTTGTGGTTCATAACATGCTTCAACAAAAACTTCTCATCACCATTTAGTTCTCTTGGCTTCTTCTTTGTTTTCATAGCTGGTTTTCCCTTCATTTCTTTTTTTGGTGATCTATCAGATTCATCAGACTTCACAGACTTGGAGTCTTTTTTAGGGACAATTCTGATAGGTTGTTTGTTCATTGAGGTCTTCTTTTTTTCTTTCCTGGTTGAACCACACTCTTCTTTACTTCCTTTTCAACTGTTTCAGCTTTCTTCTTTCCCTTGTCTTTCTCATTGTTCTCAACATCATCAACAAACTTCTTGCCTTTACTCAAGTAATCATCATACTTCATTTTTTATAGTCCAATGTCTTTCCCAAACTTAATAGTGTCTGGAACATGAAATGGTTTGAAAGTGAATCTTTCATGACATGAATCAGTATGATGTCCATACAAATCACAGTTCTTACACTAAACTTTTCCTTTCATATTTTCACTTGCCTTCCCCTTCTTGAATCTCTCACTTGTCCTAAAGGGTTCAATTCTAATGGTCCTTTGATTCTTGAGACCATCAAAGTCCATTGAAAATGGCCTTTCAACTTTGCTATTCACAAAAGTTATTCTTTCCAAATTGATTGGCTCATCATCAATACTTCCTCTGACCTTGCTTGTCTTCTCTCATATTCTTCCATTGTTTCAACTTCACCAACATCAAACAATTCTTGGCTTGAAAACACAGGATAAACTGGAATAAACTGTTCACTTGTAACAGTTTCTTCTTTTTGTTCTTAACTGTTTTCACCTTGAATGCTTATTTGCTTGGAGGTCTTATTGCATTATATTTAATCTTTAAACCCTTTGATCCTACACAAATGTCAAATGACACATGTTCTCTTCTCATTTATTCATGGTGCCTTCTCATTTTGGTTGTAATTTTTGGTAGTAAGGATATTTTGCTTGATGGACTTGGACTTGATTTGCCACTTTCAACTGAGCATTGATCACTAGTTTCACTCAGGTCTGTTCAAGCAATATTCATCAAAATCATCTTCTGAAACTTGAATACCAATAGAAGTTTCATTATTCTTCTTCTCTTTCAATACAAATTCACCTTCCTCACTAACTTATACCATCTTATAGTTTTTAAGGAATTCTTCTTTATCTTTGAACACATCTCTAAACTGGTTAAAATATGTATTTCTCTATTCCTTGTCAACCTTTGATGAATAGTTTTTATTGAAAGGTGGAGGAACTTCCTTATATTTTTCTTCTTCATTGATTTTGTAAAGTTCTCCACATATATTTCCAGTTGAAATAAGATTTTTCAAGAAATCATTTTCAACCTGAAGTGTGGTATTCTTCACTTTTCTTCAATAACCATCTTCTTCAACCCATCAATCTCAATCACATACCTGGACTGTTTTCTATAACTCTCCATGCAATCTTGCTCAAGACTTTTGATCCTATATTCATAGGTCATGACATTGGCTTCATACACATTGATTATACTTTGCTTCTTGAAACATTCACTCTCAAGCTTACCAACTGTCATTCTTAGTGATTCAATCATTTCAAGTAACTCAATGTTAGAGTTTGAATGTACATGAGATGTGGATGATTTAGCTTCATTGTAAATTTTGGCCATAATTGAAACATTTGACTTTTCAATTTCATTTGCATGATCACTCCAATCAAAGTCTCCTTCTTGCCGTTGAGCAGTCACTGCCACATTTTCTTGATTCCTTGGAGGATTGTTGCCATTGTTACTGTTGTTGTTTGTAGGAGCTTGTGGAGGATTCTGATTGTTGTTTCTTTGATAGTTCTTGTTTTGAGGAACAACTTGTTGATGATTCTGAGGTTGCTGGTTACTGTAAATGTTGTTGAAGTTGTTGTTGTGGAAATTGTTGTTGAAGTTTATTTGTTGACCTTGGTTGTGATTCTGATAGTAGTTCCGATTTCTAGGCTGATACAGCTGGCCTTAATTGTTGTTGAAATGCCTAGGTAGATTACACTCCCTAGCAAAATGAACAGGTGACTGACAGTTGTAACAAATAGACTTTATTTATCAAATCCAATTCTATCATTTGGTCCTAAAACTAATGATCTTTCAGTCTGGTTGTACAGCCTCTTGCTTCTCAGTGCCAACATTGCAGCTGTAACATTCATTATTTTTCAAACCTGAAATTTGACCTTTTTGTATTTGTATTATTACTAACCGGACGTTTGTTATTTATTAAACAAAATAATGTATTATTTTGGTTGATCATTGATCATTTATTTAATTAAACCCCTCATATTTGTTTTGTTTATTCAATAACATAGTAGGACTATCAAAATTGTGCATTTTAACCCCCATAGATTAACATATCTAACTTTTAAATAGTAGCCATAAGTCAGGGACCTGTTATGCCAACGCACTAGACCCCCTTTCTGTAACGATTCCGACGAAACCCGGTATACCCTAACCGGTAGACAATAGTTACGTCATATTTAATGTCGGATACATGAATTACCATAGTAATTATACGAGAATACATGGTTCACTGTATTGATTGTACGTGAATATATAATTCATCGTATTGAATATGCGATCAATCGATCGATAGTTATTGAAACCCGAATGAATCGAGGGTTCAATTATAGACGATATATATGATATTTAGTGATGTTTACGAAGTATTAAAGCTTCGGGATAAGTGAATTAAAGCTCAGAAAAAGAATTTTCGATTTAATGGTACGTCGGTACATTAAACGAAACCATTAACACCAAACCGAGCAAGAGACGATCGATCAAGCCGAAAAAGATGCGCGATTATTAATAATATGATGTTCTAAGATAATAAATGCCATGGTTTAAGTTTTTAAAGTTTTTAAATCGATTTTATATAAATTTCATTTTTAAGCCGAAAAACGACCATTTTAACCTCGTTTTAAGCCGAATTAGACATTTAACCGAAAAACGAACTGAACCAGATTATCTAAAACATTATCCGGATTCCCGAAATCCAAACATGTGGCTAAGAATAGAGAAGTGGGTCCCACCCCACCCCCTATCCAAACCGATCGGACCAAAAGGGGATATCCCCAAACCCTTTATTCTTTTTTCTAAAAACAATCCACCTCCATCTTCAACTCTCTCCACAAGATCATCTAAAAACCCGAGTTTTTAGCAAGAAAACCGAGGTAAAAATCGAGTTATTTACGTTTCCATCTTCGTTTCTTGAGTTTATTTGCAAGAAAATGAGGTTTCAAAGATGAAAACCGATTCTTGCATGATCAAGTAATGTATACGGGTTATACAAGGGATCTTGGTCCAAGAAAGGAGTTAAACGAACCAAAAACGAAATTTTACGGTTTAAACTTTAGTTTTGGAACAATAACCGAAACTATAGTGTAAGAGGCTTGATCGTGAGTGTAACTTGCTTGGTATTGTGGTATGTTGGTTGTAGGATCTGTGTTTAGTGGTAGATAAGGCGGAAAGACGAGTTTGTAGCTTGTAGTGGCGGAAAACGAAAGGTATATTCGGTTTATGTTCGGTTTTGGAGTTTTTGGACAGATTGTAGATGGTTTAGAGTTAGGTCATGAAATTTTACAGAGGTGTTAAATACATGAAAATATGAGCTCTGTGAATTTTTGGTAATTTTTGAACAAAGGATGAATATTTGGTGAATTTAATGCTTGGTTTTGGCTAAAAATGGTGAAAAATAGTTAAGTATCATGAAAAATTCTGGAAAATTGGAGATAAACTTTTTATAACATGTATAGGTCACACACAAAATTTTAGGTCAGTTGGAGAAGTCTAAGTAGGCTTTTCGGTTAAACGAGTTCTAGGGTTTTCTAGCTCGGTTTTAGTGAAAATGGCATGCAAAAGAAGATTTTGGTTTTGGAAAAATTACAGGGGACTATGTGAATGGCAGGGGACATCCAGGAAAAATTTGGGATTTTTCTAAGGTCGTTTGGTATTTACGACATATTTAGTGTTTAAATGGTGTTTAAAAATAGATAAATAAATTTTAAATATAAAAATTAATTCTGGAAATATTTTTATAAAATTCCCCACTGTCAAAAAGTGATTTGTGCAAAATTTCAAGATCCGAGATTAAACAGATAATTATTTGTGCAAAAACAAACTTTTAAGGCTTAAAACGCGTAAACCGGTAAAGTTCGCCTAAGCGAGCTGACTGGTGTATAAAAACCCTAAAAATGAACTATTTTCATATAATTGAGTTAAACAAGTAAAAATGAATCTTCGAAAATAATTCGGATGATTTAAGTAATTTTACCCGATTTAACAGTTTCCGTTGCGCTAAAGACGGAAACGGGTCCCGAGGCCAAACGGGGCGTCTAAACCGAGCTCTAATTTCACAACATTAATTAAATTATCAGTCATCAACTATTTTCGGGACGTGTGTGACCAAACTCATTTTTGAAACGTAAAAACGGATAACCGTGCTAGGCACGCAAAACGGGAAAAACAAACTAATAGTAAATTTGACTATAGAACTCTAAACGATATCACAATCTGAGTCCGTAGAAGTGTTTCTGGGTTAACATTGCCCCCGGAATGGGTACAGTACTGGGTTAACAGTGTCCCCAGATGTCCCTAGAAGTGTTTCTGGGTTAACATTGCCCCCGGAATGGGTACAGTACTGGGTTAACAGTGTCCCCAGATGTCCCTAGAAGTGTTTCTAGGTTAACATTGCCCCCGGAATGGGTATAGTACTGGGTTAACAGTGTCCCCAGATGTCCCTAGAAGTTGGAATGGGTACAGTACTGGGTTAACAGTGTCCCCAGATGTAACGGTTGATACGGTTAAAGATTATATAAACTATAATTGAATAATAACGATCGTAGGGATCATATTACAGATTGGACGTGTTAACTAATAATGACTGTTGTACCTGCTTGCATGTGCTAAGGTGAGTTTCACGAGCCCCTTTTTCTGAATTGTTTTTAAATATTTTCCCGAGGCGGAAGCACGTTACTACTGAAATGTTTAAGTACATACTGAACGCATGGATTTGCGTGGATTTATATATATTTTATTGTACGGGAATCGTACGGAAATGTACTAAGATGGTAATTGTCTGAGTTGCTAACATTCTAAGGCCCCAGAACACGAGTGATTAACTGAAAGCCGGTAGAGTGTGGATAGTACTATTGGTCTGACAAACCCAACTGGTCCGGCATGGATTTGCTGATGTTTCCCAGCCAGTTGCACATGTCTATTTTGTTGTTATTTATTTTGCTATGTAATGTTAGACATAGCGGTTTGGGGCAGGACCGTGGGCGGGGGATATGCCACGGGGGTTGTGTGTGATAGTCAGAGGTTTCACTTGTGGGCTCAGCATAATTACATCGATAATATTATATTTTGATAATGATTTATCATGGTTTACCCGAATTGTGAAACTCACCAACTATTCGTAGTTGACCCGTTTTCTCACATGCTTTTCAGGTACAATTAAGATGAAGTGATTGCTTACGTGCTAATTGCTTGATGTGTGTAAGATTTGCGTGCGGGAAGTTAGGATACATTATAATAAATAGAATTATGTATCGTATTGTATGATGTGTGTATCACCTAGACGGTAATGAAATATGAGATAATGTAATTTGAAGTATATTAATGTATTCAGTTTTCTTTATAAACAATGTGGTTGATATCAGAGGTGTCTGTCGCATCCCGTTTACGTTTCCGCTGCGGTTACGGGGTGTTACAGAAGTTGGTATCAGAGCCATTGGTTATAAAGAATTAGGATGTCTTTAAAAGATACCTAAAATATAACCAGTAGCTCAAGTATTATAGGATCTGAATATCAACATATAATTTATAGTGACGAGATCTGGATGAACTTGGATGGACAAGTGAGTTATTATGGTCCGGAACATAATAACAGACTTGTCCGCACGAGGGAATTCAGGGGAAGTCACGGGGTACATTAATAGGTAAAAATGACAACATATGTGTAAAGTATATAATATTATTTATGCGTGCTAATGTGTATATATTTAAATGTACGTATCTTGTGGGTACATGTGTTGAGAAATAGGACCCGGATAAGGAACCGGGGGATGAAATAATAAAAGTACCGAGGATGCTGAAATTTCTAGAGCATCGGTTGATGATAAGTCTGACTTATCGGGCCATAGTTATGGTAGTACCAAGTTAGATCTCCCGTTTGACATTAACCGGAAATATCTAGTAACCGTCACTCCCAACCAAAATTGATAAATCCCTTACCCTACTAACACCGGTACCGTATATCTTAATAACCCCCTATGTTCACCCGAACAGTCGACCCTCACGTACGGACGGACCTGTACCTGAACCCATTCTTATTCCATTAAGGTAAAAAGAAAATAATAATAAATTGATAATAAATGAGCAGAGAAAAATAATATATAAATATATATATATGTATTTCTCACTCTCAAACCTATGAGATGTACCACCTCCAGATCGAGAATTACCGATTTTAGCAAACCTAGAACGCCTGAGGACATTGACTGAGCAAGTGATAGAGTTTCCCATAATAGTAATTGATAATATTTGAAGGCAACATGGGTTGCGCGATTACCTTGAACCTTGCAACTCCCTATGTTATCCCTACATCCGTTAGATGCCTATACCCATGTATGCTCGAATAGAATGATTACCCGTACACAAAGAGGTGTTGGAATCATTATAGCATAGTTGCTTGTTCGTTCGTAGGTGGTATACCGGATATATAAATAGACACGGATATTATAACTCCGTGGTACGTAATCGTTTGGTGCTCACGGTGAGCATGTATCGGTTATGCTGACGTGCAAAAGGATATTGAAATCAAGCATATTAAAACATTAATCCTTATTGAGAAAGATCTATATGTCAGTTGGTGACAAGGGTTATGAAACATATTTAAACGTTAACCGACGTCAGGTTAAGTCCATGTGTTATTATATTTGTGGGACATATATATACTAGATACTGGTATGTGTAATATCTATGATAATATTTGGTGTGTATGTGTACCTGCTGTTATGATTGAGCTGGTAACGAGTTATACGGTGAGATTAGTATTGATTACTGCGTACGGGATGGTACGGCAGAATGACATAAAAAGAGTAACTCCAAGGATGGAGATTGATATGATTCAGTAGAATGCTCAAAGATAGCAGATGATGATACCGAATGTCGTATCACAGATCACTGCTAGTGTTGATGCTAATGTGATCACAGAATTATAGATCGAGCAATCACATGAATTTGAATATTTCAATTCTTAGTGGTATTACTAAGAGTGATAATGTCCCACCGAATACTATGATGACTACAAGTATTAGTTATAAACTAAACATGAATAGTAGTCGTAATGAATTAGATCCGGTATGAAGGATATGTTTATCGGTTGTGTTAAGGGGATTATTAATAGTTTACTGATGGTAAAGGGAGGAATAGATTAGCGAGTGGATAGAAAAGATCGAAATGGTTAAGGATATTGGTAAGAGTCTAGAACATTGTGTAGTGAAATATGCTACAGATATGTTGGTAGATTACGTTGTATCGTGATGGAACACGATGGTACAAAATTATAGTTAGAAAATTATTGCTCAGATGATATGGTCAGGATTTAAAATTCTTGTGCTAGAGCACTTTTATTCGAGTAATTAAACTCAGAGATTGGAAACTGAGCTATGAAAGATAGAAATGTTGTGTGCTGATCACTTAGAACACGCTAATCGTTTGAAGGAATTGTCATGTCTGGTAACATGGCTAATTACTCTTGAAACTAAGCGAAGTGAGCGCTATATTGGGGACTAACTCCATCGATAAGGAGTATAGTCAACCCTGTAAAATATACAACCTTTGGAAGGGTTGTGTCAGAAGCCAGCATTGATATATTTGACTTTATGGGAAGCGAAATGGAAGGACGTTAGGTGAGACGTCGAGTGTTAAAGAAGAGAAATGATAAAGTTATAGTGCAAAATAGACTTGTGAATAAGTAGGTATGCCCTACAACCCAGAATTATACTAAGACTAGTTCTGGTGTGAAAACATGAACCGCATAAAGGGTCCTTCCCGAAATGTGGAAAATATGGTTATCGGCAGGGAGAAGAATGTCGAGTGATAGTAGGCCACAGGTGTGGTAAAGATGGACGTAATGCCCCAATTGTAGAACCAATTGAAGCCATGTGGACCGGAAACCCCAACCCATTCGTGTACAACCACTCCGAACCCAACAGCTTCAATAACAATCCATCCAAAGAAATCAAATTATGCCAAACAGTTGTACTTGCTATGAATGTGGCAGTACAGAACGTTTCAAGAGAATTGCCCAAAGTTGAACCAAGGTGTCGTTGGAAGATGAACCTCATGACAAGCATCAACCTCTGATCAAGCAAGGAGCCGTGCCATTGTGAGTAATCCGAATAAAGCACGTCATGACTCAAAGGTGGTACTAAGTATGTGGTAGTTTTAAATCAATAGGCTTCAGTGATATTTTTACGGTTTTCGATAGAAGTTAGTTCCTGTTAACCTCCTATCATTTGGAAAGATACCGATTAGTGAAACTATAGAACCCTATACTGTAGAATCGCTAACGGTGAATCCCTAATGGTTAACTAAATTGTTCGGAATTGCCCTATTATTCTGAACGATTAATCCTTTCCTTATTGACCTACGACCAGTAAAGTTAAGAAGTTTTGACGTAATAGTTAACATGGATTGGCTAACTCAACATGAAGCTGAAATCAAATATGAAAAGAAGATGATTAGAAGCTCTCCTTCGGACGATGAAGCGATTAGATACAGAGAAAAGTGTACGGTATTATGTTACCACTCTAATCTCATCTTGAGATGTTATAATATTTACGACAAGAAGACGTGGTGTATTTAACAAACACGATTGCCAAAGTATTTAAAAGAAAACATATAGAAGATGTTTCGGTGATACGTAAATATCCAGAAGTTTTCCCAGAAGAACTTCCTGGGTTACCGCCAACCCGACAGGTCGAATTCAGAATCGATTTAATACCTCAAGCTGGCCATGTTGCTAAAGCATCTTACCGACTTGCATCAACTGAAATGCAAGAATTATTGGATAAGGTTTTATACGACCTGGTTAGTCACCATGGGGTGCACCAGTGTTATTTGGGAAATGAAGGACGGAAGTGTTAGGATATGTATTGATTAGGGAGAATTAAATAAAGTGACGATCAAGAATAGGTATTCACTTCTTCGAAGTAAATGATCTGTTTAACCAACTGCAAGGGGCGATTTATTTTTAGAAAATTGATCTTAGATATAGTTATCACCAAATGAAAAATCCAAGAGGAAGATGTTGCAACAACAGCGTTTCGGACTTGCTACGGCCATTACGAGTTCTTAGTTATGCCTTTCGGACTAACAAATGCGCAGGCAGTGTTCATGGAACTCATGAACCGAGTCTGTAAACCTTATTTTGACAAATTTGTCATAGCATTCATTGATGATATTGTGATATATTTGCAACGTAAAGAAGAGCACGAACGACGGTTAAGGAAAATTGTGGAAGTGTTAAAGCAAGAGGAGTTGTACACGAAGTTTTCGAGATGTGATTTTGAATACAGAAAGCATAATCCCTTGGTCATGTTGTAAAGCAACAAGGATTTCACGTAGATCCAAATAAGATAGAAACCATTAAAATTGGCAGTCACCCAAGGCAACAAAGAAAATGCGCCAATTTTTAGGACAAGCTGGAGACTATCAGCGGTTTATTGAAGTATTTTTAGCATTACCCAACTCATAATCCTTTGTACGACGCAAATGTACAAATTTTATAGATGATAAGAGACCGCAGTCTCGTATTCATCGAAGATGGGTCGAGTTGTTAAGCGATTATGACTGTGACATCCGTTATCATCCCGGCAAAAGCTAACGTCGTAGCTGATGCCTTGAATAGGAAAGATCGGGTTAAGCCATTGCGAGTGCGAGCGCTGGGATGATAGTCCTGTCGAACCTTTCGGACCTGATTCGAGTCGCTCAACGTGAGGCATTGAAAGAGGAACAATTGGAAAAGGAGGGACTTTACGGCAATGAGAAGAATTTCGAACAGCGCGTGGACGAAATTCCTTATTTCAAAAATCGGATTTGGATCCCGACCCTCCATGACCTTCGTGAATTAATCATGGACGAAGCGCATAGATCGAAATATTCCATACATCCGGGATCGGATTAGACTATTGATGATACGAATATCTGAAAGGATTTTATTAATGGCCGAGTTTGGAGAAAGATATGGTTACGTATATTGGTGAATAATTTAAGTTATGCAAGAAATAAGGCTGCACATCGAAAACCCTAGGGAACGCCACAACGACAGAAAATTCGCCAATGATAGTGGGAATAAATTACAATGGATTTCGGGACGCAAATTCCCAAGATATATCAAAGACACGATGCAATTTGGGTAATCGCGGATCGATTAACCAATCCTCGCATTTCATCCCAATCTATGACGATTACCACAATGAATTCTCGCCCAAATTCATGATGATGAAATGGTATCTCGTCGTGGAGTACCATTTTCAATGATCTCAGATCGAAATAGTCATCCTACTTCCATTATTGGAAGGCGGGGAAGGAAGCATCGAGAACTTGAAGCTTTCTATGAAAAAAGTAATTATCACCAAATTGTTAAATTGAAAATGGGCGTGAATCAAGCCATAAGATTTGAATTGATTCGAGAAACAACCAATCGGATTTATAATATTTAAGATTAGTTGAAAGCAGCGCGAGATTGGCAAAGGATTTATGCCAACATTCATAGGAAACCATTGTCACTGGAAAGGGGTGACAAGGTATTTTTAAGGCATCAACTTAGAGAGGTGATATGAGGTTTGGCAAAACCGAAAATAGCTCTTTAATATATTGGACCTCATGAAACTATCTCCATGATTGGTCATTTAGTTTATCGATTAAGTACTCCAGGGGCTAAGTACTATACATGATGTTTTGCCATGTATACGGATTGAAAAGTACCTAAGTGTTGAGGCAACGAAAGTACTAGTAATGGAGGTACTCATAGAAGATATACTTGTTATCATAAATAATTCCGTAGAGATAGTAGACGGGAAAACTAAACAGTTTGGACATACCAAACTATATTGATTAAGATTAAGTTGAATTCACAGCGAGGACCAGATTATACCTGGTAACGCGAGGGTGAATTCTGAAGGAAAAACCCCTCACCTTTCTTTCGTAAGGGGATAGTGGGCGTGTAAAATTTCGAGGACGAAATTTCTTAACGGGGGGAGAATGTAACGATTCCGACGAAACCCGGTATACCCTAACCGGTAGACAATAGTTATGTCATATTTAATGTCGGATACATGAATTACCATAGTAATTATACGAGAATACATGGTTCACTGTATTGATTGTACGTGAATATATAATTCATCGTATTGAATATGCGATCAATCGATCGATAGTTATTGAAACCCGAACGAATCGAGGGTTCAATTATAGACGATATATATGATATTTAATGATGTTTACGAAGTATTAAAGCTTCGGGATAAGTGAATTAAAGCTCAGAAAAAGAATTTTCGATTTAATGGTACGTCGGTACATTAAACGAAACCTTTAATACCAAACCGAGCAAGAGACGATCGATCAAGCCGAAAAAGATGCGCGATTATTAATAATATGATGTTCTAAGATAATAAATGCCATGGTTTAAGTTTTAAAGTTTTTAAATCGGTTTTATATAAATTTCATTTTTAAGCCGAAAAACGACCATTTTAACCTCGTTTTAAGCCGAATTAGACATTTAACCGAAAAACGAACTGAACCAGATTATCTAAAACATTATCCGGATTCCCGAAATCCAAACATGTGGCTAAGAATAGAGAAGTGGGTCCCACCCCACCCCCCTATCCAAACCGATCGGACCAAAAGGGGATATCCCCAAACCCTTTATTCTTTTTTCTACAACAATCCACCTCCATCTTCAACTCTCTCCACAAGATCATCTAAAAACCCGAGTTTTTAGCAAGAAAACCGAGGTAAAAATCGAGTTATTTACGTTTCCATCTTCGTTTCTTGAGTTTATTTGCAAGAAAATGAGGTTTCAAAGATGAAAACAATTCTTGCATGATCAAGTGATGTATACGGGTTATACAAGGGATCTTGGTCCAAGAAAGGAGTTAAACGAACCAAAAACGAAATTTTACGGTTTAAACTTTAGTTTTGGAACAATAACCGAAACTATAGTGTAAGAGGCTTGATCGTGAGTGTAACTTGTTTGGTATTGTGGTATGTTGGTTGTAGGATCTGTGTTTAGTGGTAGATAAGGCGGAAAGACGATTTTGTAGCTTGTAGTGGCGGAAAACGAAAGGTATATTCGGTTTATGTTCGGTTTTGGAGTTTTTGGACAGATTGTTGATGGTTTAGAGTTAGGTCATGAAATTTTACAGAGGTGTTAAATACATGAAAATATGAGCTCTGTGAATTTTTGGTAATTTTTGAACAAAGGATGACTATTTGGTTAATTTAATGCTCGGTTTTGGCTAAAGATGGTGAAAAATAGTTAAATATCATGAAAAATTCTGGAAAATTGCAGATAAATTTTTTATAACATGTATAAGTCACACACAAAATTTTAGGTCAGTTGGAGAAGTCTAAGTAGGCTTTTCGGTTAAACGAGTTCTAGGGTTTTCTAGCTCGGTTTTAGTGAAAATGGCATGTAAAAGAAGATTTTGGTTTTGGAAAAATTACAGGGGACTATGTGGATGGCAGGGGACATCCAGGAAAAATTTGGGATTTTTCTAAGGTCGTTTGGTATTTACGACATATTTAGTGTTTAAATGGTGTTTAAAAATAGATAAATAAATTTTAAATATAAAAATTAATTCTGGAAATATTTTTATAAAATTCCCCACTGTCAAAAAGTGATTTGTGCAAAATTTCAAGATCCGAGATTAAACGGATAATTATTTGTACAAAAACAAACTTTTAAGGCTTAAAACGCGTAAACCGGTAAAGTTCGCCTAAGCGAGCTGACTGGTGTATAAAAACCCTAAAAATGAACTATTTTCATATAATTGAGTTAAACAAGTAAAAATGAATCATCCAAAAATAATTCGGATGATTTAAGTAATTTTACCCGATTTAACAGTTTTCGGTGCGCTAAAGACGGAAACGGGTCCCGCGGCCAAACGGGGCGTCTAAACCGAGCTCTAATTTCACAAAATTAATTAAATTATCAGTCATCAACTATTGTCGGAACGTGTGTGACCAAACTCATTTTTGAAACGTAAAAACGGATAACCGTGCTAGGCACGCAAAACGGGGAAAACAAACTAATAGTAAATTTGATTATAGAACTCTAAACGATATCACAATCTGAGTCCGTAGAAGTGTTTCTGGGTTAACATTGCCCCCGGAATGGGTACAGTACTGGGTTAACAGTGTCCCCAGATGTCCCTAGAAGTGTTTCTGGGTTAACATTGCCCCCGGAATGGGTACAGTACTGGGTTAACAGTGTCCCCAGATGTACCGGTTGATACGGTTAAAGATTATATAAACTATAATAGTATAATAACGATCGTAGGGATCATATTACAGATTGGACGTGTTAACTAATAATGACTGTTGTACCTGTTTGCATGTGCTAAGGTGAGTTTCACGAGCCCCTTTTTCTGAATTGTTTTTAAATATTTTCCCGTGGCGAAAGCATGTTACTACTGAAATGTTTAAGTACATACTGAACGCATGGATTTGCGTGGATTTATATATATTTTATTGTACGGGAATCGTACGGAAATGTACTAAGATGGTAATTGTCTGAGTTGCTAACATTCTAAGGCCCCGGAACACGAGTGATTAACTGAAAGCCGGTAGAGAGTACTATTGGTCTGACAAACCCAACTGGTCCGGCATGGATTTGCTGATGTTTCCCAGCCAGTTGCACGTGTCTATTTTGTTGTTATTTATTTTGCTATGTAATGTTAGACATAGCGGTTTGGGGCAGGACCGTGGGCGGGGGATATGCCACGGGGGTTGTGTGTGATAGTCAGAGGTTTCACTTGTGGGCTCAGCATAATTACATCGATAATATTATATTTTGATAATGATTTATCATGGTTTACCCGAATTGTGAAACTCACCAACTATTCGTAGTTGACCCGTTTTCTCACATGCTTTTCAGGTACAATTAAGATGAAGTGATTGCTTACGTGCTAATTGCTTGATGTGTGTAAGATTTGCGTGCGGGAAGTTAGGATACATTATAATAAATAGAATTATGTATCGTATTGTATGATGTGTGTATCACCTAGACGGTAATGAAATATGAGATAATGTAATTTGAAGTATATTAATGTATTCAGTTTTCTTTATAAACAATGTGGTTGATATCAGAGGTGTCTGTTGCATCCCGTTTACGTTTCCGCTGCGGTTACGGGGTGTTACACTTTCTTTTTCCCTTCTACTCATCGTCGAGATTTACCCCCCAATCTTTCTTGTTCCGTAATTCATGGCGTAATCAGTGTAGTTAGTCATACTAAACCATTCCTTAATGAAAGTCGTATTCTACCGACACACTAATATTGGTAAACTATGACAAATTGACAGCTAGAACATACTAAACTGCGACTGAATCTACCTTAAACCTCTATATAAATAAGATAAAAATACAATTTATTGGTACAACATACTCCTCAACATATTACGCCACTAAGCCCTAGCATAATTGCAAGTTACAAAGCCATCTAAACCAGTTTTGAATTCATGTTTTGCCAAAGAACCCTAACTCGTCGATCACCATCAATTCTTTAAAGTTTCAGATAATCAATATATGCTTTAAGTTCGTTTTTCATTGTCTAACATTAACCCTAAACCAATTTAATCAAACAAGAATGAATTAATATGTTTTGAACTTTAGGGTTTGGTTTAGGAAGATCAAGAACTGGCTTGTATTATATTTAACATATTGGTGTCATCTTTTAATCAAGTTATGGCACTGGCCTGATGGCCAACACATGTTTCTTAAGTGGTGAACCGGCCTAGGCGCGGGTTCGAGTCCCCCGGGCCCGGTTTTTGAGTTTTAATTTTAAAAATAATTCATCTTAATCAATCTTTATTATTATTACGCATATATAACATTAGATAAACGTTATTTTAATAAACCAGATCCCGTTTATCCTTATTTGTATTTATTTATAACTCATAATTCTTTATAAACTTCCTTTCATATATAAAAAAAATAATAATACAATAATAAGATCTTTTACTACTCTCGCTTAACGAACCAAACTATATTAAACACAAAGTTTTGTCTAATTTTCCCTACTAATATATATATATATATATATATATATATATATACACACGTTTTAAAATTTACTTTGCTTGTTTAAATATCAACCATAAATAATAATATTAATAATAATAATAATAATCATAATAAACTAATAACATATTAATCTTACTTAAAACCCTATCGAATCCCAATCCGTCATAAGATTTGTTTTTATTGCTTTTAAAATAAACTAATAAAATCGTTAACAACTAGGAACTTTTTTCGACGTAACTCGGGAAGCCCATCTGTTTATATCTCTATTTTTTTTTATCATCATCATCATCATCATCATCATCACATCTTCGTTAATCCACTCGTTAAGGTGAGTTTACTCCTTTTTCCATCTTTTATATTTTGGGGATAGCATGTATACCTTATTCAATTTTACTAATGTTTTATTTCCACAATTCAAAAAGCATTTCAATATATGCTATTGTGTGATTGTTGCATGCTCTATGATTATGCTCTATGTGCTTAAGTGTTTATTTATTGTTTGGTGGTTGGTACCTCATCCTCATCTATTCTCATCTAGTATGATCAGACATTTACCCAAGTACATTTATTTCGTATCAATAGGAACGGGTTCACATCTAGTTAACTGTTTACATTTTCATAAGATTTGTATTGCTCACCATTTACATATGAATTGTGATTTACCTATATATATATATGTATGTATGATGTATGTATATATGTATCTCCACTAAACTTATGTATTTTCGTCAACATTCATGTTGACAAACTCTATTTTTATACATGATACAGGTACAAGTAATTGACATTGTTCAAGATCGAATAAATTAGTTTTACCTTAGGATATTTATTCAAAGAACAAAATTATGATGTATTTGTTACGATTATTGAATTTGTGTACTTGTTTAATGTTAATGAAGTTAAATAATTATTATCGCTTTAATTAGTGTCTTCTGAGCTACTATCCAATCAATACGTTACGCTTCGGCATGTTCCGCCTTTGGGCGGGGTGTGACAGATTGGTATCAGATCCGAAGGGTATAAGATAAGTGGTCAGATTTAACGATCTATTAGCATGGTTAGGGTCCTTATACATGATATGCATTTACGTGTTTGCACCCTGAATTATATTATTGATTGTAGTAGCTTAAATATCATTTAATGATTTAATATTAGTCTCGTACACAAAAGCACACACTTATTCCGAGGCTATGTCTCACTCTAAATTTATTTTTTTAAAACCCTAGGATGATTTACATAGGGAAATTTCTTAAGAAATCCCACCTTTTTATTCCCCTCTCCTTGAGGATGATTCGTGTCACGGATATGTAGTAAACTGTAAGAGGGACACACTTGTTCACCGGACCCTTGACACCAAGGCTTGCGAGCCTAAGGAAGTGCAATGCGCATAAATCTCAATCAACCGCGAGACCCGGTTGCCTTCTTGGAGTGTTCGGTGAGGGTGTGAAACTTATTAAGCCAAAGCATGTCACACCAAACGTACCCGAATCTACTACCCTCATTATATCAAACGTGGTCATGTGACTATCACACCCTTAAATCATTACCGAATTCACGGTGATACATGGATATTTCAACGATGAGATTATTTTTTGTTTAATTTATTTTCTGAAGTTTTTTTATAAATGATTATTTTCTCAATTTCATCAATATTCTAAGTTAAGGTTAATAAAAATTTTATTTTGTATCCGTATAATTTTTTACAAAACTCGAAATTTCTCATAGTTACACACTTTTTTCCAAAACATAATAAATTTTCACGTGTCGTTATTGTAACCCGTTTTCTTCCCGCCTTATCAACCGTAATCGTCGCACCGGCAACTCGGGCCATAGCATGTCATTCCGCATTGCTAAGGGAATCGTGGAAGCCCTCCCAACAATCATCTCTCCACTCCAAACCGTGAATGCCACTTCCACATCCGTGAATCCAAACCCAACTACGTTCTCTCTCAAACAATTCAAAAGTGCTAACCCCACCGAGTACTTTGGGCTCGAGGGTGCTACCACCTCCTCCAATGGTTCGAAGATATGGAGAGTGTGTTTCTCCATTGTGTGTGCCCATAGGACAAGAAGACCACCTATGCGTCGAGCGTTTTCAAGAAAAGCGCCCTCACATGGTGGAATGGCGAGAAACACGCCCTTGGAGCCGAGGTTGCCCTGGCCTTGCCATGGGATGACCTCAAGAAACTCATGCTCAAGAAATTTTTCTCGAAACATGAGCTTCGCAAGTTGGAAGAGGAGTTTTGAAATTTGAAACAAGAAAGTGCTAATGACACCATCTACAACGATCGTTTCCATGAACTGAGCCTTCTCATCCCCCACATGGTCACTCCCCTTAAACGTTCAATCGACAAGTACATCTCGGGCTTGCCTACGCAATTCCAAGATTCTATTGTAAGTCGTGACACTCAAACCCTCCATGATGCCATCACCTTAGTAGGTACGCTCATCGAGAACCACGTCAAGGCTGGGACATTGACGCGGAAGAGTTCCAAGAAGCCCAAATCCGAGCCCACCAAAGAACCCAAGCTCGAATCTTCCAAACCCGAATCTTCTAAGCTCGAATCCTTCAAGCACAACAACAACAACAACAACTCTCACCACAACCGCAACAATAAAAGAAAGTCCAATTCCCAAAACTATGTCTTGGCCCAATCGCAAACCCAACCCACCAAGAAGCTCTACACAGGACCCCACCTATTATGTGATACGTGTAAATTTCACCATTCGCCTAACCTCAAATGTCGTCAATGCACCCATTGCGATCGATTTGGTCACCTCTTTACCACATGCCATGAACACCACCAACTCATGATACAACTGTTTACCTCACCTCTTACCCAACCCCAAACTTTACCTTATGCTCAACCGTTTACTCAATCACCCTCAACTATTAGAGCTTGTTACAATTATGGAGACCCTAGCCGTTATCGCAATGCATGCCCAAGACTCGCACACATCAACCAAATTCATTCCTACCCAATCCAAACCACTTAATATCAAGCTTACCAAGCCCAAGTAAATCAACTTCAACCAATCCAAGCTCAACCCATCCAAGCAATTCAAGCCCAAGCCAATCAACCAATTCAAGTCAACCAAATCCTAATCAACCAACCTCATGTTAACCAAGCTACTCAAGGTGCTCAAGGACACGCGTGTTACATCAATGGTTCCCAAAACTAAGCCTAACCCTTTATGAAGACATGCTACGCAAAAGACGTTTCTTTTATATTCTTTTCATTTAAATCTAATGTATTAACTTCATTAAATCTCCAGTTTTGTTTTGAATGAGAATTATGGTTATTTATAATGATATTATCATTTATTCCTATTAGGCCGTTTATTGTTACACAATTTATTATCATGATTTAAGTGGTCTATGATCAGTTATTTACCGGAACTATGTGCATGATGATGTGTATAGTTATCTAATAGTGCCGTATTGGTATCATAAACTTCCTATGACCAATTTCCTACAAACGTTTTGGAAATTGGGACTATGAACATGTGTTGTACACAGTTATCTAATAGGAGTCACATGTACAAATTTTATTTCGATATTTTAATATATATGGCTACCCGAACCCTCCAAACTCACCTCATTCTCACGGTACTCTTTTCTCATCTGATTTTAAAATCTTAATTTCAAGTCTCACCTATTATTATATTTCTCTAATCATGTGTTACGTTATTATGTGAAGCTTTCTATGTGAATATTTATTCTTTAATTTTGTTGTCATCCTAAGTATTTCTACTTATTTAATTTCAAAATTCACTATATCTGTTTATTTAATGTAGTTGTTATTACGTTCGATGATTAACTTAGTAATTTTGTTATATTTTTGCAAAGTTGTTACTAGTTATTTATGTTTATCAAATTTCGTTCATTTATTTTTATTACTCTTGCTCAGATAGTTCCGTTTATTTATCGACTTAAAATGTTTTTCATTTACCTTGTTTTTTCCTCGAACCCACACAACGAGATGAAATATGTGCATCATGCGATGACCTAAATAATTATGGGTGGACGCATAATTATCAAAGTCCTCACATGGAACTCATAGTGAATACCGTTGTGTGTCATAACTTAGAACTTAGAGTGGTTTTGGGTAACGATACAAATTTTAAAGTGATAAGTGCATGGTGGATACACCGCTGGTATATCCTATATATAAGTGTCCTTATCATATTTTCCTTTTGTAGCGTTCTTTGTCTATGTTATGATTTTTTTTAATTTCGGAACGAAATTTCCAAAAAGTTGTAAATACTATAACATTCGTTATTTTTCAAACCTGAAATTTGACCCGTTTGTATTTGTATTATTACTAACCGGACGTTTGTTATTTACTAAACAAAAAAATTATTATTTTGGTTTATCATTGATCATTTATTTAATTAAACCACTCGTATTTGTTTTGTTTATTTAATAACATAGTAGGACTATCTAAGTTGTTCATTTTAACCCCCATAGATTAACATATCTAACTTTTAAACAGTAGCCATAAGTCAGGGACCAGTTATACCAACTTACCAAACCCTCTTTCTTCTTCCCTACTACTCATCTTCGAGCTTTACCCCCAATCTTTCTTATTCTGCAATTCATGGCGTAATCAATGGAATTAGTCATACTAAACCATTCCTTAATGAAAATCGTATTCTACCGACACTCTAATATTGGTAAACTATGACAAATTGACAGCTAGAACATTAAAACTAAACCAAGGCTTAATCTACCCTAAACCTCAAATATAAACACGATCATAATGCAATTAATTGGTACCACATACTCCTCAACATATCACGACACTAAGCCCTAGCATAATTGCAAGTTACAAAGCCTTCTAAACCAGTTTTGAATTCAAGTTTTGCTGAAGAACCCTAACTCGTTGATCACCATCAATTCTTTAATGTTTCAGGTAATCAATATATGCTTTAAGTTTGTTTTTCATCGTCTAACATTAACCCTAAAACAATTTATTCAAACAACAAAGAATTAATCTGTTTTGAACTCTAGGGTTTGGTTTGGGAAGATCAAAAACTGGCTTTTATTATATTTGATATATTGGTGTCATTTTTTAATCAAGTTATGGTGTTGGCCTGATGGCCAACACATGTTTCTTAAGTGGTGAACCGGCCTGGGCGCGGGTTCGAGTCTCCCATGCCAGGTTTTTGAGTTTTATTTTTTAAAATAATTCTTCTTAATCAGTCCTTATTATTATTACGCATATATAGCATTAGATAAACGTCATTTTAATAAACCAGATCCCGTTTATGGTAATTTGTATTTATTTATAACTCATAATCCTTTATAAACCTCCTTTCATAGATAAAAAAAATAATACAATAATAAGATCTTTTACTACTCTCGCTTAACGAACCAAACTATATTCAAAACAAAGCTTTGTCTAATTTTCCCAACTAATATATATATATATATATATACACACGTTTTCAAATTTACTTTGCTTGTTTAAATATCAAGCACAAATAATAATATTAATACTAATAATAATCATAATAAACTAATAACATATTAATCTTACTTAAAACCCTATCGAATCCCAAATCCGTCATAAGATTTGTTTTTATTGCTTTTAAAACTAACTGATAATATCGTTAACAACTAGGAACTTTTGTCGATGCAACTCGGGAAGCTCATCTGTTTCTATCTCTAATTTTTTCATCATCATCATCATCACATCTTCGTTAATCCACTCGTTAAGGTAGGTTTACATACCCCTTTTTCCATCTTTTATATTTTGGGGGTAGCATGTATACCTTATTCAATTTTACTCATGTTTTATTTCCATATTTATTCAAAACGCAATTCAATATATGTTATTGTGCGATTTTTGCATGCTCTATGATTATGCTCTATGTGCTTAAATGTTTATTTTTTGTTTGGTGGTTGGTATCTCATCCTCATCTATTCTCATCTAGTATGATCATACATTTACCCAAGTACATTAATTTCGTATCAATAGGAACGGGTTCACATCTAAATAACTGTTTACATTTTCATAAGATTTGTAACGCTCACCATTTACATATGAATTATGTATTACCTATATATATACACACACACACACACTAAACTTATGTATTCTCACCAACATTCGTGTTGACAAACTCTATTTTTTTACATGCTACAGGTACAAGTAATTGAAATTGTTCAAGATCGAAGAAATTAGTTTTACCTTAGGATATCTATTCAAATAACAAAATTATGATGTATTTGTTACGATTATTGAATTTGTGTACTTTTTTTAATGTTAATGAAGTTAAATAACTATTATCGATTTAATTAGTGTCTTCTGAGCTACTGTCCAATCAATACGTTACGCCCCGACATGTTTCGCCTTTGGTCGGGTGTGACAGAAGCTTGCCAATTTAGATCCATGTCCTCTAGGTCATCAGTATCAATCTGCTCAAGATCATCTTGAACAACACTAGTGTGGATCATGTTCTTGGCAACAAAAGCATTATAGGAGTTAGTGAACATAGAGAACAAAGCTTGATATTCATTCAAATGACGAACATTACCACCACCATATGGTGCATGCCCACTGGCCATAGATGATGAGTCATTTTCATAAATCAATTGGACATTTAATCTTGATTGTCCACCTTGACTGTCAGAACTTCCACCAACAAAACTTCTTGGGGTATCAACAACATGCTCAATAGGTTCTTCAATAATGGGAATTTGCTGTTGACCCTTTGTTGATAAGTTTCCCATTGGAGCAGTAAGTACATTGATCACTTGAAAGCAGGGTTTATCTTCCTTGATCATTTCATTTTCAATCATATCAATCTCTGCTGCTTGAAGGAAGCAAATCACATCATCCAACTTCAGTTCTGGAAAGTTTGGTTTCTGCCTTATGAAATTGCTGGCACTATACCATTCTTTTGACAAAGATGAGAGCAACTTTTTATTCAAATCAGAATATGTCACAACATAATCAGTTGTCGTGATTTCTTTAACTAAAGTCAAGAATCTTTCCAAGACAGACTTCAGCCTTTCACCATCTTTATACTTGAATCGATCAAGTTGTTGCTTCAACCTTACTTTCTTGATATTCTTCAGTTCCGTGTTGCCTTCAAACATCTCTAACAGGGCATCATACGTGGCTTTGGCTGTTGTGTGGTGAGCAACCTTTGTCAAAATTTCCCAAGACAGTCCCAACTTTAGCTGCCTAAAGCTCTGTCATCAACCCTTTTCATTCTAGCTTCAACAATCGGATTGTTGTTTGTTCCATCAGCCACACAGGGTCCATTCTTGATCGAAGTCCACATTTCCACATCGTTGTAACAGACAGTTGTTTCGAATAGTACTTTCCATTTAATATAGTTCTCATGTTTGTACAACCTTGGAATTTTGTTAGTAGACACTTCTTGCTCATCGTATTCAGACATATTTTTGGTCCTTTATAAAATATTTTGAACAATAAAGAAAAACTTGACAAATAAAAACTCAAATACTCTTTTGAAAATAATCTGATCTGCGAATGAAATCCTCTAATATGAGATATCTGGACGTATTTGAGCAAGATACTAACAAAGAAATGTAGATCTAAGAGAGAAAACACTTTTAAACCTCAAACAAATTGTAGATCTGAGTAATGAAAAACAGGATAGCTGACGTCACTAATAAATGAAACAATAGTCAGCTGACGTCATTCATCGTCTTCAAATCAGCAATAATCAACAGTTCTTCACCCGAATAGCAAACAAATCTCTAATACCACTTGTCGGTCCCGATTATATCTCCCACTACATACTAACCCACACTATTATTATGACAAGAAGGTTAAAGACTTGTTATTTTAGGAAAGAACAATAGTTTTGTTAATGGCAGAAACACTAACACACTAAATGTTGCCAACAAGACACAAAGGTAACAAACACACACTGTAACTCAAAAGATCTCCATTGATATAATCTGTAAAATACAATAAGAAATTAATTAGGGTTTCAGAATGGAATGTTTTATCCATACGAGATAAAGATAGCCATCACAATCAATATCAGGTGAAAGGTCTAGGTGTCGTCTGTTGTGTCTTATAGGCATGCCCTAAATTATTCCTTTTAAAGGCCTTCCCTGACACCTGACATTCCATATCTGGAAACCCTAATCATCCGTACATAATTAAATCCATTACAATAAATGCTAAGTTTAAAACAAGGCTTCGGGCAAGCTTTGAAGCATGTATCATTGTCGAGCAGACTTGGTAACCATGACGTGTGCTGGTAAACAGTATTACGGGTAGACTTTACTTAGAATATTTTCAAAGAAAATATTCACCTAGCAGACTTCAATCCGCTTGACCATATCAATTTTTCTCGATATAGTGCCACTAGCAAACTTGTTCTTTAAGAATCCATTCAACTCTTTGTTAATAATAAAGTATACAGCAAATTAAAGTGTGTAGTAACACTGTTGCTTTGCTAGGAGTTGAACCTTGCTCGATAGAAGTCTTTAACTTGTTTCTTGATCAACTTCCTTCAACCTTGCTGGGAACACTGTTTATTATGAATAAACCTTGCTAGATTTAGTTTTAGCTTGGTTTTAGCCATGCGTTTTTATGAAAACAAACCTTGGTTGGCTTGAAGAACTACCTTGCTAGAAATAGTGAACCTTGCTCGGTTCAACACTTAAGAGGAATTCTAGAAGATAACCTTGCTCAGAGAGCAAAAAAACCTTGCTAGGATAAGTAAAACTTTGCTGGGAGGTCTGAGCTTGCTCGGAGTCCATACTTAGCTGTTTCTTGAGAGGTTGAGAAGTTTCCAAGCTTCCTTTAGCCTTTTTCTCATCCCAACAAATTTCAAACATTATTAAATATTATTTTTCTTCCTCTTCTCCTCTTTCCTTCCCACCGACGAACCCAAAACACCCCTTGTTTTCCTGATCCTCAATTCAAGTCGTATATCATGGGATTGATATCACTTGCTCGTTAACTAACCTATTACGCATTCAATCGTTGTTTAATTTTGGAATTTGACAGCTTTTTGATATCCAATTCGTCCATAACGAACCACTGTCCAAACCGACCTCACTACCTTATAAATAGACAATGAGCATGCAATTAAATTACGCTACACACTCCCTAATGCATCCCGAATGAAAATCCTTTTTCAATTTCACCTCAGCAATCAGTTTATATCAAGTTATGGATCGTGTTCTTGGCCGAAACCAAAGACCCACGTTCTCTTTCAATTCGTAATTGTTTCAGGTAATAGATAGAGGGTTATGGGACGGAGTTAGTAAGGGAACATAAGCCTTTTTCCAATTTAAATTAATAGAGCACAAATGGTTATCAATTAGTATTGAATAAATCTAGGGTTTAATAGGATTTGGGATTTACTCTAGTTAGTATACAATTTAAATGGGTTTCGTATCATTTTCGAGTTAGTCAAAACAGTTTGAGCCGGCCTGGGGCGCGGGTTCGAGTCTCTCAGGCCCGGTTTTTGCCTTTTCTTTATTTTAAGTATTTTTATTATTTAAATTTTACATATTAAAACAAGTATTATTTTAATCATTTAGACGGGCCTGACACAGACAAACTTTTAAGATAATTTTTCATTTTAACTTTACCGTATACATGTAAGGCCCACGTCCCGGTGCCCTACCTTGGCGTTGTCTTTACTCATAAACACAGTTCTAAATATCAGAGTAGTTAAAACTTTCACGGAATACTTAAAACATCAACATTCATACATAAACATGTCTTTAAAGTTCAATCATCATAAAACATATAACTTTAAATCTTCAGATGTCAGCTTTTTTATTCTTCAACCATGCATGCTCCTCAATCTAGATCCTTTTATCTATTTACCTGCATGCATACTAAAAGTCAGCTACGCTGAGTGAGTTCTAGTTAATCAGGAAACATACAATACATTCGCACACTTACTTACATACATAACCAAAGATACATACTTACCTGCTTACTTTTCTTTCTTACATATACATACATTCATTCTTTCTTTCATACTTGCATTCATTACATGCATATGTTTTTAAGAGCATTTCTCTCTATGCCTTCGTAAAGATTATTAGGGTCTGTTCCCTATATTCGTAGAGACTATTAGGGTCTCTTCCCTAAATTCACATATTATTATCAGGGTATGTTCCCTTCATTCGCAGATTATTATTAGGTTATGTGACCTTCATTCGCGTATTAATATTAGGGTTCCTTCCCTTCATTCGTAGATATTATTAAGGTATGTTCCCTTCTTACTCTCTCAACCGTACATTCATACAATTATATAAATACATCCTTATACATGTCCTATCACATACATATAACATTCATAAAGCATACACTTACCACTTATAAGGTGTATCGACTATCATATAGAGTATGCACACAGCCCCGAAAACATAACAGAGAAAAGGGGCTAAAAACTCACATGTGTCCTGTTTCTTTCTGAATTTATAGTTATACCTCTTCTCAGCTGGGCACGACTAACTGTGTAGCAATTAACAAGCATCATTTAACTACTCCTAATTATATCATATTTCTAGGTTAATGAAACCCCTAACTAACGGGGGTTCATGGGCAGAGCCCCTGGCAGCGGGTTTCTAGGGGCGGCATCCCTTAGCGGTGTGCAAGGGGAAAAGCCCCTTGCTGGGGTTAAGCTGCTAGGTCAGCTTGAAAAAATTTTATTTTCATTAATAAGTCTTTACTATAAACATCATCATAAAACTGAAGTTCAAACCCCCGTATACTTTTCATTACATATCTGCCGTATATGTCAAACCTACATATCCACCGTATATGTTTATACATATACGCTGTATATGTATATACACCCTGACTTATCCGCTAATGCACATATCCGCCGGATATGTGCAAGTCAGCTTATCCTTAACGCGTTTTAAGGGGTTTTTAGCGATTCCGGCACCGTTAGCCACCGTTAACCACCACGTTTGGTTGTATTTTGATCGTTTATGATCTAGGTAGCTTCGGGGTGTCCAAGTTCAAGCTAAGGTGGCCCTTAAGCTTGTTTTTGATTGATTAAGCACCCGATTGAAGCTAGATCTAGATTCAAACAACTTATTTGGCATTCCAGGGCTGAGGTGTTGGGTTCTTAAATGTTGGTTCAGCTCTTGGTTTTAAAAAGCTAGAGGAGAGGAAAAGCGACAGGGCTTAAAAAAGAAGCGTGAAGCGCCATGTGGAAAAGCGAGAGCTTTTTGTACACAAGGTGAACATACTTATATAACTTTTATATATGTGTGTATCATTGTTTTTAGCATCTTGACCCATATTGTAGCTATATTTAAGCATTATATTTGATTTAATATATAAACTACATACACATACAACCTAAAAAGCATATTGTACAACATTTTGAAGCTTTAAAATCACTTGTGTTCAAAAGGCTAGCGCCTCAGCTTCGCTTTAGATTGCTTTTTGCATAAAAATCTCGCCTTTAGCTTGCCTTATAAACATTACTCGCCTTGACTAACCTAAAGCGAAGAGGCCCTCGCCTCGGATCGCCTCAGGAGCACTTTTTAAGCCAAGGTTCAGTTGATATAAATGATTTTTTATCTTCGATTGGTTTTGGATCGTTGAATAGAATAGTGTAGAGAGTGTTTGGCTTAAGTGTGTGTTTTTGATGGTGTAGGCTAGTGTGTAGAATGGATGGAGATGGAAAGGATTAGGGTTTAAGTGGTATTTATACTCCCTAAGCCCATGAACAGTAGGTCCATCTTCATCTAAGTCCATCATTTAATTTCATCTATTTTAGCCCACCATCCCTTTTATCACTATTATTATATTATTATTATTTTTCTAATAACTCAAATTATTTTTTCCCATGTAAATAATATCTAAATATTATTCATAGAAATTTGAGATGATACAACACACACACACACATACACAAATTTACATAATTATAAAATCTAAATATAGTTTCCAACTTAGCCTAATATAAATTTTATAAAAACTACTAGAAAATAGGCCTAATGCAACTTCTTAGAAGCAACATTTTTCAAATGAGTTGCGTTTGACTCTAATGCAACTTCCATGAACACAAAGGTTGCACTAGAAGATCTGTTGGGTCAAAAGTTTGACCCAAATGAGGAGATTTGACCTAAACGAAGAATATGGAAGATTGGAATCTTCTCAACCTCCTCAGAAACTGCTAAGTATTGAATCCGAGCACATCTTGGGTTCCGAGCAAGCTTTTACTTAGCCGAGTACGATATTTTGCCTCCCGGGCAAGGTTTACTTCAAATAGTCTTCTTAAGTGGATATCCGGGCACGGTATGCTATTTAGTGCATTCCCGAGTAAGGATCATTGATTTGGTATCTCCGAGCAAGGTTCACTTTGTCAAGCAGGTTTGTTCTTCAAAACCAAGTCTTTTACTCTTCCGAGTAAGGTTTGGTTAACCAAGTCCAAGAAGCCAAGTAATTGGAAGACCGGGCAAGGTATTTATCAATAAGTATGGTCCGAGTATACTTGATGAGTTAAGGGAATATTTCTAAGTTATATCGAGTAAGGTTCAGCTCAAGCAAGGTACAGTGATTCCAGAGTACACTTTGCTAATAAGTTATTCAATGACAAAGAGCCGAACAGGATCATAGAAGAACAGGGTTGCTCGTAAGGAGTTGTCGGGCAAAGTCTGATAAATTCAAGAAGATTGAAGTCTACTCGGTGAGTATTTTACTTGGTAAAATATTCTTTAAGTAAAGTCTACCCGGAAACTGAACCCGAGTACACTCCTATGTTTACCAAGTCTGAAGGAAGGCCGAGTACACTGCGTACTCGGAGACTGAAGATTAATGAAAAGCCTACCCGGAAGACTTGTTTTACACTTAGTTTATTTTTTGAATATGTATTATCGGATAGGGTTTCTAGAAGGAATGACAGCTGTCCTAGCTTGGCAGGCCTATAAATAGAATATTTAGGGCACGCCGCCAAAAAAAACGAAAGAGAGAGAGAGATAAGCCTACACACTTTTCTGGATAAGAACGAATATTTTCTTGAAAGTGACTGCTGTCTTAGGATTCCTAGAATACCCTAGACCGATTATCCTTTTGTATGATTTTAATATGATATAAATGGAATCTTTTGAGTGAATCCTGTGTGTGCCTCTCTATCTTTGATTATTCATTGCAACCGTATGTTTGTTATTGATTCCGCCTTTAACAAACGGATATCTTTCTAAATATAGCAACCCGTCATTAACTCTCTTGTCAACACGATTAATCTGTGTGAGTTATGACTTGATTGAATAAGATCCAGCTGAAATCAAAGGGACCGAAAAGTGGTATCAGAGCTGTTTACTGCTATTTTAGAAAGATTGTTGCTGATTGAAGATTTGAAGAAGAATGACGTAAGCAGACCACTGTTCGATTGATTTGTGACGTCAGCAACTCTGTTTTTCATTTTTCTTAAAAGATCTACAATCTACCGGTGTTTTCTCTTCCTTATTTCAATTAAAGTTCTAATCTTTATTTCTAAATCTTGTTCTAATCACATCAGACACATCAGATCTAAGCATTCTATTTTCAGATCTGATTATTTTGAATTTTTTTTAAGAAACTGATTTTTGATTTCTCAAAATGTCTGGATATGAGGAACAAGAGGTGTCTACTAACAAGATACCTAGGTTGTATGGACAGGAAAACTTTATCAAATGGAAGGTACTTTTTGAAGCAGCCGTATGCTACAATGATATTGACATGTGGAACTCCATCAAGAATGGTCCACAAATTGCTGTTGAAGAAGGTGCAAATGCTACTGCAACTGCTGCTGTAAGAGAAAAAATGAGAAAGGTGGATGACAAAGCCTTAGCTATGATTAAGCTAGGTTTGTCTTGGGAGATCCTGACCAAGGTGGCTTATCACACAACTGCAAAACAAATGTATGATGCCATCCTTGAAATGTATGAAAGGAATACTGAACTAAAGAACATAAAGAAGCAAAGATTGAAGCAACAGTTTGAAAGGTTCAAGTATAGAGATGGAGAAAGGTTGAAATCAATACTAGAACGATTTCTAAGTATTGTGAATGAGTTGAGAACAACTGATTATGTAATGACTGACTTTGATTTGAATACAAAGTTACTCAACTCAATGCCAAAAGAATGGTATACTGCTTGCAAATTCATCCTTCAGAAACAAAATTTCAATGAATTGAAATTGGATGATGTAGTATGCTTTCTTCAGGCTGCTGAACTTGAAATGATTGAGAATGAGATGATCAAGGAAGATAGACCATGTTTCAATGTTTCAAATGCATTGATTGCACCAATGGGAAATCTGTCCACCAAGAACCAACAGCAAATTCCCATTATTGAAGAACCAGCTGAACATAATGCTGTCACTCCAAAGTCTTTCATTGGGGGTAGCACAAGTAATCAAGGAAATCAGCAGAGGTTCAATGTGCAACTGATTGATGATTCTGATTCTGCCTCTATGTCAAGTGGAAATGTTCCTAACAATGGAACAGGACATAGTCAAAGCAATGAAACACAAGCCTTGTTGTCTATCTTTACTGAGTCATATAATGCATTTGTTGCAAAGAACCTAATTCACACAAGTGTGGTACAAGATGATTTGGAACAAATTGATGCAGATGATTTGGAAGACATGGATTTGAAATGGCAAGCTGCCATGTTGGGTTTGAGAAGTAGAAGGCTGTATAACAGAACTGGTAGGTCTCTGGTTTCTGGTCTTAATGACAGGATTGGTTTTGACAAATCAAAAGCAATATGCTACAATTGTCAGCAACCTGGTCATTTTGCTAGAGAATGCAATCAACCAAGAAACATTCAAATGAATCAATTCCAGAATCAACAACCAGGAAGTCAGCATCAATTTCAACAAAATCAACCAAGAGGTCAGCAGAATTATCAACAAAATCAGCCAAGATTCAACAACAACAGCAATCAAATGAATAAATTCAACAACAGCAATCAAATGAACAACTTCAACAACAACAGCAATCAAATGAACAACTTCAATAACAACAATTACAACCCAAACTTCAACAACTTTCAGCCTCAAATGAATAATCAACAACAAAGTATGCAACAGAATCAAGGTTTTCAAATTAATAACAATCAAAACCTTCAAGCTATTCAAAATGTTCCAAACAACACTGTTCCAGCAAATCAAAATCAGATCAGAAATCAAGGAAATGTAGCAGTGACTACACAACATGAAGGAAAGCAAATGTGGCATTCATGGCCATAATTGAGAAAGAAAAGAGATCATCTTCTCAGGTACACTCTGCTCCTACAGCTGATTTAAATGAACTTATCATTGAATTGAAAACAAAAGTAGGCAAGCTGGAAAGTGAGTGTTTCAGAAAACAAAGTATCATAAATGAGTATGAGGCAAGTGAGATGATCAGTGATGAAAAGATTAAAAGACTTGAAGATGATTGTATGATCATTTACAGAACTCAAACCAGATACATCACTGAGATTGATGGATTAAAGAAGATGTTAGTTGAAGAAAAGGTGCAAAACACAAGACTAAAGGTTGAAACTGAATTTCTGAAGAATTTAGTCTCAACTGGCAACATATGTGGTATACTGAATCAGGTGAAAGAACAAGACAAATACAAAACAGTTCCACCTCCATTCAACAACAATTTTATGCCTAAAGTTGACAAAGAGAAAAGAGATGCATACTTGCAACAATTCAAAGATGTCTTTCAAGACAGAGAAGAAATTGTTGATTTGTACAAAGAAGGAGAAGTGAATGAAGAAGGTGAGTTTGTGATTAAGAAAGAAGTAAAAGAGGATAAGTCAATTAGAGTTCAAGTCTCTGAGGATGACTTTGATTCAGTTGATTTGGATCAAGATGATTTGAGTGATTTGAGTGATCAAATTACTGAAAAGGAAATCAAAGCTGCTGAAAGAGGAAGAAAATATAAGAAACCTGAATCTGTTGATAAACTTCCAAAGTATCCACCAGTCCCACCAAAATTAAAGAAACAGAATGACAAAATAAAAAGAGAACATGTTTCTTTTGATATTTGTGAAAGGAGGAAGATAGACTACAATGCAGTCAGACCTCCAAGCAAGGCTATATTGAGAAGGATAAAACTAAACAAGAAGAAGAAGAAGGTGAATGAAAAGGTTGACACAGAAAATTTTATCCCAGTTTATCCAATCTTTTCTAGTCGTGAGGTGCTTGATGTTGGAGAAGTGGAAACTACGGAAGAATATGAGAAAAGACTGACAAGGGTTAGAGAAAGCAGTGATGAAGAATCTATGACTACGAAGAAAATTGTCTTTGTCAAAAGCAATGTTGAAAGACAGGACATCAAGATTGAGGTATTTGTTCCTTTTTCAATTGATTTTGATGGTTTAAAGAATCAGAAGACTCTAGGAGTCAAGACACCTAAGCCAAGTGAAAGATACAAGAAACCAAAAGAACATGAAGTCTTCAAGGGCAAGGTTTGGTGCAAAAGGTGTGATGAATATGGTCACCACACAGGTTCATGTAATGAAAGATCCAAATTCAAACCATTTCATGTACCAGATGGAACAAAGTATGGTCAAGACTTTGTCCTGTACAAACAGAAGTATGATGAATATCTGGGAAAAGGAAAGGTGTGTGGTAATTAAACCATGAACAAAGAGAAGAAGAAATCTGAAAAGGAGACAAGTATTGAAAAGAAAGTGAATGAACTAGAAAGAAGAAGCAAATCTCCTAAAAGGCATGAGAAATTGACCAAAAAGAACTATCAGTCTGTGAGAATCAAGCAAGATACTCAATCAGTCAAATCTAATAGCTCTCAAGGATCATCAAACAGTGAGAAGACAAGAAGAAAAGATACTTATCAGAGAATGAAACCAACTGAACTTACTGGTGATGAGCAGTTCTTGATGAAACATGGATATGAACCATAAGGTTTCACTTGGAAACCTAAAGTAGAAACTAAAATTGAAGCTGTGGCTGATGTAAGAGACTACTCAGAAACAAAGGACTATGTCTTGAAAGAGGATGTCACTGACTCAGTTGAGCTCCAAAGTTCAGTTTCACTTGTTAAAACACCAAGAGTGTGTGGATATGAAACTGACAATTCTGATAATCTAGAACTCACTCATGAAGATCCTGAACCTACAACACTCACTTCCCAAGCTGCCATTGAGAATGACACTGATGAGTTGCAAGTTGATGAAGCTTGCACTTCATCACTTAACTAATCAAATTTATCTATGTGCAGGAACAGGCCACTCCTTTGAATGATATATGGTATATGGATAGTGGTTGTTCTAGGCACATGACTTGTGACAAGAGGTCACTTGTGAACTATGAAGAGAAGTATGAAGGACCTGTTGCTTTTGGGAGTGATGAAAATGGTGGAAAGATTGTGGGTAAAGGAATCTTGACAAATGGAAAAGTGTCATTTGATAATGTGTTTCATGTTGAGGGACTTCAATACAATCTGCTGAGCATATCATAAATGTGTGATAAAGGTTACAAAGTCAGTTTTGATGATTCACACTGTTTCATTTTAAAACCTGAGTTTGTAATTCCACCTGAAATGATTATGATGATGGCACCAAGAAATGGAAACTTGTATGAGTTGAATATGAAAAAAGCCATTTCAAGAGGAGGTGCATGCTTTGTTTCCAAAGCCACTGAAAATGAATCTAAATTGTGGCATAGGAAACTGTGTCATGTAAACTTGAAGAACATGAACAGACTGGTCAAAGGTGAACATGTGATTGGTTTACCTACAAGAGAAATCAAGTTAGATGATCATTGTGACTCATGTCAAAAGGGAAAACAACACAAGTCTACTCATAAGACAAAGCTCATCAATTCAATTGATCAACCACTTATGTTACTTCACATGGATCTCTTTGGTCCTGTGAGTGTGCCAAGTATTGGAAAGAAGAGATACTGTCTGGTGATCATTGATGACTATTCAAGATATACTTGGGTTTATTTCCTAAGTACCAAAGATGAGACTGCTGAGTTGATTAAAGGTTGTGTCACAATGATTGAGAACAAACTGAATAAGAAAGTCAAGATGATGAGAAGTGACAATGATACAGAGTTCAAGAATGGAGTTATGGAAGAATTTTGCACACAGAAAGGGATATTTCAACAATTTTCAGCTCCTAGAACTCCTGAACAAAATGGAGTGGCAGAAAGAAGAAACAGAACTTTGATAGAAGCTGCCAGAACCATGTTGTCAGATGCAAATTTGCCTGTCACTTTTTGGGCTGAAGCAATCAATACAACATGTTATGTTCAAAACAGGGTGCTTGTAAACAAAAGGCATAACAAGACTCCATATGAAATTTTCAATAATAGAAAGCCTTACATCAAGTTTTTCAAGCCCTTTGGTTGCGAATGTTTTCTTTTGAATACTAGAGATTATTTGAACAAGTTTCAAACTAAGTCACTAGATTGTTTCTTTGTTTGATATTCTACTCACTCAAAGACATACAGAGTATATGTGAAAGATCACATGAGTGTGATAGAGTCTTCTGACATCATTTTTAATGAGAATCAGTTCAACACAGTCAGTGGTGTAGAATGGCTGTTTGATCATGAGAAGTTAATAAAGTCATTCAAGATTTATTCTGAAGACTTTGATGATTCATTCTACAAGACCAGTGTACTTGCAGAGAATAAGAAGAAAGAATTGGACTTAGAAGAATTGTGAAAAAAGGTTGCTAGAAAAGAAAAGGAATACACTTTTGTGAACAGCTCCTCAAGCAAGGTCATTGAACAGGATCAGGCTATGAACAATCAAGACAGTCCAAATGTACAGAATGATCAAGTTCAGAATGAGAGTGACACAAGCAACCAATCAAATGAAGAAGCTGTCAACACAGAAAGATTTCAAGACTTATTCCAAAATTTGAATCTGGGAAACAATGGTGCATCTACTTCAGGACAAAACAATGAGGAAGCACCACGACAAGATTGATACAGTCAAGAATGCTTTACCTGGTTCATATTCAACATTCCTGATGGTGTTGAAAAAAAAAATTATTTCAAGAATGAAGATTTAATTGCTTCGGAATTCATGCAAAAGGTGGAAGATCGTGAATATGATCTAAAATGTCAAAAATCTTCAAAAGAGACTCAAGATCCAACACTATATGGAGGTAGCATGCTCTTGAGTAGCTTAGCAACTCCAATTACTGCATTTCTTACTCAAAATGCAAATGAGGGATCATCAACTTATGCTGATCCTAATGTCTGCTTTATGGCATCAGGATTTACTGAAAATTCTCGATGTTATGGAGTATCTGCTACTGCAAACAGTTTTTCTGCACCACCAAACATAAACATGAAAGAAGCTGAACATAATTTTGCTTTTCTTTGTGCTTTCATGACATCTTACGAGAATTTGGTTGGTAGTAAGATTGCTATGAGTGAGCTAACAGATGAAGACTATGACCAAATCGATCCAGATGATTTGGAACTTATGGATCTTAAGAGGAACATGGCAATGATTGTGAGAAAAGTGAAGAAATTCATGCAAAGAACTGGTAATGATATACCATCTCTAAACAAGAGAGTTGGTTTTGATAAATTAAAAAGTCAAGTGCTACAACTGTCAAGAATTTTGTCATTTTTCCAAAGAGTGTGACAAGCCCAAGAAAGAGTATAATGGACCGCGAAGCCAAGATAGAAATTCTGTGAAGAAGAGTAATTATTCTGCTGATAAGCCTTCTGGTGGTAAACCTTCTACTTCGGGATCACAAGCTCTTCTCTCTGCTGCTGAAGTAACTGGTTGGACTCAAAGATTGCTGTGCAACGATAATCAAGCATATTTGGCTATGTTCGAGCTGAATGAAAGATTTCAAGATGTTAGTGGGAACGATCTGTCATCTGACAATGAAACATAATCAGATTCTGATGACTCGTGTTATATGTATCCAACTTCTTTCACATGCATGGCTAAGATTGGCGAGGTTAGTCCATCTTCTTTTTCTGCTAAATTATCTGAAAATGTGTCTCGTGTTGATTGTGAAACTGCTAAGCCTACGTTTGAATTGCTGAAAGAGCATAATGACCTATTGGTAAAAGAAATTGCTTCAATTAAGGATACATATAGACAATCACTAGAATCACAAATGAGATCTAGGGAAAAAATAGAAGCATCGTCTATTAGTAACCATGACTTGAAAGTTGAATTGTCTGTCAAAATGACAATCAATGATCAACAATTTCAAGAGATTTTGAAACATCGAACTAATATAACAGAACTTGAGAACGAGGTTCTTGATTTGAAAAGCAAGTTGGCCAAGTTTTGAAATTCTTGCTTTTTGCTAAATGAAATTATTGAAGTGACTAGTAAGCAAAAAGATTCAAAGAAAGGTGTAGGTTTTGTTGAAGTACCACCACCGTTTCATAATGATTATACTGCAAATATTTTTGCTGGAAAAGAAGAAATTGCTGTTAATAAACCTATTGTTGAGGAAAAACCTAAAGTGGTTAAAAATGACAGTGTCAATGCCCAATCTTCTACTCAAAAACCTCATGTTCAAAGTAACAAAGTTTTTGTTGAAAATGTTGATAAAGTAATCATTGAGGATGTATTAGAACCTGAAGTTGTACACAAAAACCAGAACATTCCAAGTTCAAATCACATTTTATGTGAACCTTATGAATTTGAGGATGTTGTGTATGGTTCATATGCATCTCAAGTGAAAAAGAAAAAACGGGTTAATGTTAAGACTAAGAAATCATAAAAGCCAAAGATTTCTGATGAGGATTTGATGCGTTTCATCAATCATGTTGCTTCTATGCCATCTATTGGTCGAGTGGAAAGGGATTAGCAAAATGTTCACTGAGAAAGACATTTCGCTTAATCTAATCAAGCCTAAGTTGATTGAAAGCGTCTTTCAAAATGAAACTTCCAAGATACAAGATCTTGAACGTAAGTTTGTGAACTCCAAGATATCAAATGTAATAGATCATTTATTGAAAGCCAAACAAATGTTAAAATCTGCTAAGGAAGTTCAATTTGTTAAATCAAATGGAACTGACACTTTACAGAGTTTTTCAAACTGTTCAAACCTTGATTTCTACATGAAAAGGAAATCTGTGACATTTGATGATATGGACAACGGTCCCATTGCTGGTGTTTTTCATCAACCTTCTGTTGCATAAGTTTCTACTAAACCGCAACGTGACCGTGTTGAAATGAGAACGTGTTTTCTCTGTTGTGAACAAGGTCATATAGTTAGAAATTGTGGAGTAAAGAAATCTCAAAATATTCATCCATATCAAGGAACAAGCCAAACCCGTTCCTGTGATTAAGGAGATTTTGAAAAGACCAATGTCTTTTGATGATGAAACCCACATCTTGTTTTCTGATGTGAATCCTCGTAAGGTGATTCATGTTAATGAAAATTAAAGTAATTTAAAGTCCAAATTTGTTCCCATGGAACCTATTTGCAAGAATGTGAATAAGAATGTAGTTCAAGCTTCATACTTGAGACGAAAGTCAAAAAAACATGTGACTTATTCACAAGTAGCTAAATCACATTTTGATTAACTAAACATTAAAACTTCAAGTGAAACTCAAGAGGTGTCCAAGACTGAGGCACGGGCTGCCTTTTTGAACTGATCATTTTTCATCTGTGTGCAGAGTTCATCCAAGACTGTTTCTGGTGGAAACTAGATAATGGATAGTGGATGCTCTCATCATATTACCGGAAAAATTAACCTCTTAACAAATGTCAAGAATATACAAGGAGGGTATGTGGCGTTTGTGGATAATTCAGGTGGAATGATCATTAAGGAAGGAGATGTGTCAAATGGATGCATCACGTTTGTAAAGGTTAATTATTGTGACAAAGTAGATCACAATTTGTTAAGCGTGTCACAAATCTGTGATAAGAAATACAAAACTGTATTTAATGATAAGGAGTGCATAATACTTAAACCGGGATACACTATTCCCAAAGATGTGGTAGTTATGCTATCTCCTCGATCAAATAAAATTTATGTGTTAAATATGACTTCTAAGGTATCCTCTTTTATAGATACATGTTTTGTTTCTAAGGCAGCCGAGAAAGACTCGATCTTGTGGCATAGAAGGATGGGCCATATTCACGTCAGGAAGATGAATTATCTTATCGCTAATGAATTGGTTGATGGTGTTTCCTTGAAACATTTAAACTAACTAACCACTTTGTTGCTTGTAAAATTGCAAACAGAAGAAGTCACAACCTTCTAAGTTAATCAATACTGTTGGTACTCCACTGGAACGACTTCATATGGACTTGTTTGGTCCTGTGAATCATGCGAGTATTGCTGGTGATTGGTATTGTTTAGTTTTCACTGATGACTATTCAAGATATTCATGGGTGTTATTTATGATTTCAGAATATCAAACACCTATTCTAGTTCAAAATCTAATCACGTAGATCGAATCACTGTATAAACTGAAAGTGAGACGTATTCGAAGTGATAACGGTAAGGAGTTCAAAAATACTGTATTGGATTTCTTTTGCATTCAGAAAGGAATTCCTCGAGAATACAGTGCTCCCTATGTACTTCAATAGAATGGTGTTGCAGAAAGAAAGAATCGAGCACTGATTGAAGTTGCACGAACAATGCTCGCAGATTCTAAGCTTCCTGTTCAATTCTGGAACGAGGCTGTGAATACTGCTTGCTACACGCTTAATCATGTTTTGACTGTGAAGAAGCTACAAAATACAAGCTATAAGCTTTCGAATAAGAGAAAGCCTAATTCAAAGTACTTGGAGCCATTTGAGTGTCCTTGTACTATATTGAACAAAGATGTGGGAAAATTTGAAGAAAAAGCGATTGAAGGTTATTTCTTGGGTTATGTATCACCTAAGAAACATGAATTTAACTTTACTTCGGATTGTATAGAGGAGTGGTACCATGTTGATTGTCAACGATACACGACACCTCCCGCTGGTAAAGGACCTGATTGGATGTTCGACTATGAGAGATTATTTAATTCATTCACTCAAATATTTGACCAACCAGAGAGGACTCGGTACGTGCTTATTTAGAAGATCAATTCTTACCTACAAGATTTTCTGGTTCTAATTATGATGAAGCTCCACAAGATGAATACATTTGATGTGATTTCTATCTCTTCGGAAGATGGTCATTTTGTTGATTCCTCCTTGGCTCCATTTCTTGATACACATGAGATTGATGAATCATCTCATGATGCTGAGGAGAATCTAACTAATTTAACTTACAATGTTGTTGTGTCTGAGAATCCTACTCTTCGGATTCATACTCATCTTCCACAGGACAACATCATTGGTGATCTTGATGTAGGTGTGAAAACACGTCATCAAGTTGCTACTTCGAATGATGCTAGCATATTGTGTGCGTATGCCGATATGCACAATTCGGGAATCATGAATCTCGCAAAATACACTTGCTTTCTATCTCAAGTGGAACCAACGAATGCTCGTATGGCACTTTAGGTTCCATCTTTAGTAGAAGCAATGCAAGAAGAGTTGCAACAGTTTAATCGACTGGGTGTATGGGATCTCATTGACAAACTCGTTAGATTTAAGAAACCAATTCCGACGAAATGGGTATTTAATTGCAAGAAAGACGATCGTGGAGTTATCGTGAGAAACAATGCACGATTAGTTGTTCAAGGCTTTCATCAACAAGAAGGCATAGATTGCATGGAAGTATATGCTCCAGTTTCTCGATTGGAGGCTATACGAATAATTTTAGCATATGCGGCTTTCAAAAACATTAAGGTTTATAAAATGGATTACAAGAGTGCATTTCTCAGTAGAGAACTACATGAAGAAATGTTTGTTTTGAAGCCTCCTGGTTTTAAAGATCCAGATTATCCAAACTGTATTTACCGATTGAACCATGCCTTGTATGGTCTACACCAAGCCCCGAGAGCTTGGTATGGCACACTTGCTGACCAACTTACCGATAATGGCTTCAAACGAGAAATTGTGGACTGCACTCTCGATTACAAGAACGTTAGTGATGATATGCACCTTGTGCAAATATATATCGATGACATCATATTCGGTTCAACAAACGACAAGCTTTGTAAGGAATTTGAGAAGTCGAAACGAAGTTCAAAATGAGCTCCATGGGGGAGATGAATTTATTTTTAGGGTTGCAGGTTCATCAGTCTGATACGGGAATCTTTATTCATCAGACGAAATATGTGAACGATGTCTTGAGCCGATTCAAGATAACTGCCGGAAAAATCCCTTCGACGCCTCTTCTCGTGAGTCATAATTTGTCACCGGACGAATTGGAGGATACCGTAGATCCTACACTTTATCGAGAAATGATTGGTTCATTAATGTATTTAACTGCTTCTCTTCCTGACATAATGTTTGCAGTTTGTTTATGTGCCAGGTACCAATCAAGTCCCCGAGTGACTCATCTGGCGGTGATTAAACGTATACTTCACTATTAGAGAAAACCAAATATTTTTGTATTTTTGAATATTTTAATCAAAATAAAACCTATTTTCTACTCTATTTTTAATTTTCCGGTTTAAGGGTAAATATTATAAAACTGTGATGGAAGGGCAATTTGGTTAATATGATTCTCTGCTTAAACTTATAAAAATATGTATTGCTTTCGTAAAACATTCAAAAATACAAAAGTATTTTATTTTCAACTTTATTTTTGCTTTTCGGGTTTAAATGTAAATATTAGAAAATAAAAAGAAAAATATCAAAAAGATTTTCATTTTTAATTATTCATTTAGATATTATTTAATTCATTTTATGTTATTTGATTTTAAGTTACGTGTTTTTTTAGCACAAAACATGTTAAGGTATAGTTCATTAGGACACGGGTTTCGATGCTTTATTTAATTCTTTTAAATTTTAAATTGAAAAAGATTTTAATTTTTAAATTATTGGCCTTATGTTATATGGATAACGAATGAGGGTCATATTGATAACGAATCAATCCAATTCGTTATCCCTAATTCGCTACGGCTACTCTATAATGAATGACCCTATTCGTCATCTGACTGATAACGAATGAAGCACGAAGTAACCATAATTCGTTATTAAATCGTTATGATTTTCAACGAATCACTGATTTGTTACCGGGTCTTACGAATGAGATAACGAACTAGCTTATTCGTTAATTTTTAATTAACGAAATTATGCATATTCGTTGTCTGGGAATGCGTGAAACTTCGTCATATAGAACTAACAAGATGAGAACGAATCATATCATTCGTTCACAAACTATTCATCTTCCCTACTGAAACTCTTCAAAATTTTCCAAAATTCTCGACCTTAATTAAATCCAGTTTTGAACATAATCTCATACTCAGAAGGTAATCACGATCAAAACGTGATCAAAAACGTCAAAAGTAATGACTGATTCAAGGGTTAATTAGGCGTTTAAGGTATCGGTTTTACTTTATATATATAAATCTATATAAACCTATATATGACTGGTTTTTACTGAAAATGGTTGACATATATCGTCTATCGATGATATTGCGAGTCGATTCGTGTTAGTTATAGGTAATTTCATCGTTTAACATGGCTCAATTGAATCTAATAGTGCTTGTTTGACTATCAGTGTTCATGTTAATTTTGACTTTGACTCCTGATTGTCAAAGTTCTTAATTATTGGTTACCATTCGTTATAGGTTAACAAATGGACACCCATTCGTGTTCAGATCCATAACGAATCACCATCTCAAATCACCTCCTTAGTATGATAACGAACGAACTCCCAATTCGTTAGTTAATTCGTTACCCCTTCGCTAGTGATTCGTTATGTTTAATTCGTGTTTAAATATTTATAACGAATTAAGCAATTCATTATAACGAATGAGCCATGAAGAATAACAAATGATACTTAGAATTATTTTGAAAATCGAAAAGTTAAAATTATTAAATAATTTAATTGTTTGGTTGTTCATTTTACTAATTCTCGAGTTTATATATTTTCAGTTATGGCTGACGAAATTGTGCAGGATGCTCCCGTGGCTGAGCAGAAATAGGTACAATAACCTCAAGAGCCTAAACTCCCGATGTTTCCTTTTGATAAAAAGCACAACATCTGTGCTTTCGTAAGAGAGAATTTTGCTGATAAGGACGTTTTTCATGATACGCTCGCTTTTATCCGACGATCTCGTATAGGCTATGTTGTTACTGCTGATAAGAAGATCCACTTCAGCATTATCCAACCATTTTGTAATTCGGCTCGTTACGTTGAGTCTGAAAACCAAATCGTCGCTGAAGTCAACAAGACACTGATCGTCATTGCACCTGGGTTATCAGAGGGGTGTTACGGTTTGTTGACAATATGGACAACCCGTGTGAGTTTGATAAGGGGTTGATCCGTGGGTTGTTTCGTCGAGTGTTCTATGCTAGTGACCTTGAATGTTACATGTACAACAAGGCTAGCTTGTGCCCCACGTACAAGTATCCACTATATGTGCTTATACATTGCCTTGGGGGATGCAAGGGTGGATACGATGAATGCCATATAATGTTATAATCGGCATTCATCGCTTTTGTAACACCTCGTAACCGCAGCGGAAACGTAAACGAGATGCAACAGACACCTCTGATATCAACCACATTGCTTATAAAGAAAACTGAATACATTAATATACTTCAAATTACATTATCTTGTATTTCATTACCGTCTAGGTGATACACACATCATACAATACGATACACAATTCTATTTGTTATAATGTATCCTAATATCCTGCACGCAAATCTTACACACATCAAGCACTTAGCACGTAAGCAATCACTTCATCTTAATTGTACCTGAAAAGCATGTGAGAAAACGGGTCAACTACGAATAGTTGGTGAGTTTCACAATTTGAGTAAACCATGATAAATCCATATCAAAATATAATATTATCTGGGGACACTGTTAACCCAGTACTGTACTCATTCCGGGGGCAATGTTAACCCAGAATTACGATGTAATTATGCTGAGCCCACAAGTGAAACCTCTGACTATCACACACAACCCCCGTGGCATATCCCCCGCCCACGGAACTGCCCCAAACCGCTATGTCTAACATTACATAGCAAAATAAATAACAACAAAATAGACATGTGCAACTGGCTAGGAAACATAAGCAAATCCATGCCGGACCAGTTGGGTTTGTCAAACCAATAGTACTATCCACACTCTACCGGCTTTCAGTTAATCACTCGTGTTCCGGGGCCTTAGAATGTTAGCAACTCAGACAATTACCATCTTAGTACATTTCCGTACGATTCCCGTACAATAAAATATATATAAATCCACGCAAATCCATGCGTTCAGTATGTACTTAAACATTTCAGTAAAAACATGCTTCCGCCCTGAGAAAATATTCGAAAACAGTTCAGAAAAAGGGGCTCGTGAAACTCACCTTAGCACATGCAAGCAGGTAACAACAATCATTATTAGTTTACACGTCCAATCTGTAATATGATCCCTACGATCGTTACTATACACTCATTATTAATATAACTTTAACCAAGTTAACTGGTACATCTGGGGACACTGTTAACCCAGCACTGTACCCGTTCTGGGGGCAATGTTAACCCAGAAACACTTCTCCAGACTCGGATTGTGATGTCGTTTAGAGTTCCATGGTCACTACTACTATTAGTCGTTTTTCTCGTTTTGCATGCCTAGCACGGTTATCCGTTTTTACGTTTCAAAAATGAGTTTGGTCACACACGACCCGAAAGTAGTGGTTGACTGATAATTTAATTAAAGTTGTGAGATTTGAGCTCGGTTTAGACGCCCCGATTGGCCGCGGGTCCCGTTTCCGTCTTTGACGTACCGGAAACTATTAAATCGGACAAAAATTACTCAAATCATCCGAATTATTTTTTGATGATTTATTTTTACTTGTTTAACTAATTTATATGAAAGTAGTTCATTTTTAGGGTTTTTATACACCAGTCAGCTCGCTTAAGCGAACTTCACCGGTTTACGCGTTTTAACTTTAAAAGTTTGATAATTAGCACAAATAATTACCCGTTTAATCTCGGATCTTGAAATTTTGCACAAACCACTTTTTGACAGAGGGGAATTTTATAAAAATATTTCCAGAATTAATTTTTATATTCAAAATTTATTTATCTATTTTTAAACACCATTTAAACACTAAATATGTCGTAAATACCAAACGATCTTAGAAAAATCCCAAATTTCTCCTGGATGTCCCCTGCCATCCACATAGTCCCCTGTAATTTTTCCAGAACCAAAATATTCTTTTACATGCCATTTTCACTAAAACAGAGCTAGAAAACCCTAGAACTCGTTTAACCGAAAAGCCTACTTAGACTTCTCCAACGGACCTCAAATTTTGTGTGTGACTTATGCATGATATAAAAAGCTTATCTGAAATTTTCCAGAATTTTTCATGATTTTTAACTATTTTTCAACATTTTTGGCCAAAACCGAGCATTAAATTCACCAAATATTCATCCTCTGTCCAAAAATTCACAGAGCTCTTATTTTCATGTGTAGAACATCCCTGTAAAATTTCATGACCTAACTCTAAATCATCAACAATCTGTCCCAAAACACATACACCGAACGTAACCGAATATACCTTTCGTTTTCCGCCACTACAAGCTACAAATCGTCTTTCCGCCTTATCTACCACTAAACACAGAGCCTACAAACAACATACCACAATACCAAGCAAGTTACACTCACGATCAGGCCATTTCTTTCATGGTTTCGGTTATGATTCCAAAAACAAAGATTTAACCGTAAAAATTCGTTTTTGATTCGTTTAACTCCTTTCTTGGACCAAGATCCCTTGTATAACCCGTATACATCACTTGATCATGCAAGAATCGGTTTTCATCTTAGAAACCTCATTTTCTTGCAAATAAACTCAAGAAACGAAGATGGAAACGTGAATAACTCGATCATTACCTCGTTTTCCTTGCTAGAACTCTCGGTTTTTGGATGAAATTGTTGAGAGAAGATGAAGATTGTTGAAGTGTTTTGATGAAAAAAGAAATAAGGGCTTGGGGTAACACCCCTAAGTCCGATCGGTTTGGTTAGGGGGGTGGGGTGGGACCCACCTCTCCATTCTAGGCCACATGTTTGGATTCTCGTAATCCGGATAATGTTTTGGATAATCTGGGTCAGTTCGTTTTTCGGTTAAATGTTTAATTCGGCTTAATACGAGGCTAAAACGGTCGTTTTTCGGCTAAAAATGAAATTTATATAAAACCACTTTAAAAAACTTAAACCATGACTTCCATTAACTTAAAATACCATGTTATTAATTATCGCGCATCTTTTTCGGCTTAATCGATCATCTCTTGCTCGGTTTGGTATTAAAGGTTTCGTTTAATGTACCGACGTACCATTAAATCGAAATTCTTTTTCTGTGCTTTAATTCACTTATCCCGAAGCTTTAATTCTTCGTAAACATCACTAAATATCATATATCTCGTCTATAATTGAACCCTCGATTCGTTCGGGTTTCAATAACTATCGATCGATTGATCGCATATTCAATACGATGAATTATATATTCACGTACAATCAATACAGTGAACCATGTATTCTCGTATAATTACTATGGTAATTCATGTATCAGACATTAAATATGACGTGACTATTGTCTACCGGTTAGGGTATACCGGGTTTCGTCGGAATCGTTACATTCTCCCCCCGTTAAGAAATTTCGTCCTCGAAATTTTACACGCCCACTATCCCCTTCCGAGAGAAAGGTGGGGGGTTTTTCCTTCAGAATTCACCCTCGCGTTACCAGGTATAATCTGGTCCTCGCTGTGAATTCCACTTAATCTTAATCAATAAGGCTTGGTATGTCCAAACTGTTCAGTTTTCCCGTCTACTATCTCTACGGAATTATTTATGATATCAAGCATGTATTCTATGAGTACCTCCATTACTAGTACTTTCGTTGCCTCATCGCTTAGGTACTTTTCAATCCGTATACGTGGCAAAACATCATGTATAGTACTTAGCCCCTGGAGTACTTTAATCGATAAACCAAATGACCAATCATGGAGATAGTCTCATGAGGTCCATTATATTAAGGAGCTATTTTCGGTTTTGCCAAACCTCATATCACCTCTCGAAGGTGATGCCTTAAAAATGTCTTGTCACCTCTTTCCAGTGACAATGGTTTCCTTTGAATGTTGGCATAAATCCTTTGCCAATCTCGCGCTGCTTTCAACTTATCTTAAATATTATAAATCCGATTGGTTGTTTCTCGAATCAATTCAAATCTTATGGCTTGAGTGACGCCCAATTTCAATTTAACAAATTTGTGATAATTACTTCACCCATAGAAAGCTTCAAGCTCTCGATGCTTTCTTCCCCGCCTTCCAATAATGGAAGTAGGATGACTATTTCGATCTGTGATCATTGAAAATGGTACTCCACGACGAGATACCATTCCAACATCAGGAATTTGGGCGAGAATTCATTGTGGTAATCGACATAGATTGGGATGAAATGCGAGGATTGGTTAATCGATCCGCGATTACCCAAATTGCACCGTGTCTTTGATATATCTTGGAAATTTGCGTCCCGAATCCATTGTAATTTATTCCCACTATCATTGGCGAATTTTCTGTCGTTGTGGCGTTACCTAGGGTTTTCGGTATGCAGCCTTATCTCTTGCATAATTTAGGTATTCACCAACATACGTAACCATATCTTTCTCCAAACTCGGCCATTAATAAAATCCTTTTAGATATTCGTATTATCAATAGTCTAATCCGATCCCTGATGTATGGAATATTTCGATCTATGCGCTTCGTCCATGATTAATTCACGAAGGTCATGGAGGGTCGGGATCCAAACCCAATTTTTTTGAAGTAGAGAATTTCGTCCACGCGTTGTTCGAAATTCTTCTCATTGCCGTAAAGTTCCTCCTTTTCCAATTGTTCCTCTTTCAACGCCTCACGTTGAGCGACTCGAATCAGGTCCGAAAGGTTCGACTGGACTATCATCCCCAGCACTTGCACTCGCAATGGCTTAACCCGATCTTTCCTACTCAAGGCATCGGCTACGACGTTAGCCTTGCCGGGGTGATAACGGATGTCACAGTCATAATCGCTTAACAACTCGACCCATCTTCGTTGCCTCATATTCAGTTCTTTCTGATCGAATATGTGCTGCAAACTTTTATGATCGGTGAGGATGGTGCACTTCGTACCGTAGAGATAATGACTCCAGATTTTAAGTGCGAAGATAACCGCTCCCAGTTCTAAGTCGTGAGTAGTGTAATTTTTCTCGTGTACTTTTAACTGTCGGGAAGCATAGCCTATAACCTTATTATACTGTGTCAACACGCATCCTAACCCTTTAAGCGATGCGTCACAATACGCGACAAAACCATCGTCTCCATCGGGGAGACTTAAAATCGGCGCTTGGCACAATTTTAATGGTTTCTATCTTATTTGGGTCTATGTGAAATCCTTGTTGCTTTACAAAATGACCAAGGGATTATGCCTTCTTTATTCAAAATCACATTTCGAAAACTTCGCGTACAACTCCTCTCGCTTTAACACTTCCACAATTTTCCTTAACCGCCGTTCGTGCTCTTCTTTACGTTGCGAATATATCAAAATATCATCAATGAATGTTATGACAAATTTGTCAAATTAAAGTTTACAGACCCGATTCATGGGTTCCATGAATGCTGCCGGCGCATTTGTTAGCCCGAAAGGCATAACTAAGAATTCATAATGGACGTAGCGAGTCCGAAACGCTGTTGTTGCAACGTCCTCCTCTTGGATTTTTCATTTGGTGATAATTATATTTAAGACCAATTTTCTAAATATAAATCGCCCTTTGCAGTTGGTTAAACAGATCATTTACTTCGAAGAAGTGAATACCTATTCTTGATCGTCACTTTATTCAATTCTCCCTAATCAATACATATCCTAACACTTTCGTCCTTCATTTCCCAATTAAAACTGGTGCACCCCATGGTGACTAACTAGGTCGTATAAAACCTTTATCCAATAATTCTTGCATTTCAGTTGGCGCAAGTCGGTAAGATGCTTTAGCAACAGGGCCAGCTTGAGGTATTAAATCGATTCTGAATTCGACCTGTCGGGTTGGCGGTAACCCAGGAAGTTCTTCTGGGAAAACTTCTGGATATTTACGTATCACCGAAACATCTTCTATATGTTTTCTTTTAAATACTTTGGCAATCGTGTTTGTTAAATACACCACGTCTTCTTGTCGTAAATATTATAACATCTCAAGATGAGATTAGAGTGGTAACATAATTCCGTACACTTTTCTCTGTATCTAATCGCTTCATCGTCCGAATGAGAGCTTCTAATCATCTTCTTTTCATATTTGATTTCAGCTTCATGTTGAGTTAGCCAATCCATGTTAACTATTACGTCAAAACTTCTTAACTTTACTGGTCGTAGGTCAATAAGGAAAGGATTAATCGTTCAGAATAATAGGGCAATTCTGAACAATTTAGTTAACCATTAGAGATTCACCGTTAGCGATTCTACAGTATAGGGTTCTATAGTTTCACTAATCGGTATCTTTCCAAATGATAGGAGGTTAACAGGAACTAACTTCTATCGATGACCGTAAAAATATCACTGAAGCCTATTGATTTAAAACTACCACATACTTAGTACCACCTTTGGATCATGACGTGCTTTATTCGGATTACTCACAATGGCACGGCTCCTTGCTTGATCAGAGGTTGATGCTTGTCATGAGGTTCATCTTCCAACGACACCTTGGTTCAACTTTGGGCAATTTCTCTTGAAACGTTCTGTACTGCCACATTCATAGAAAGTACAATTGTTTGGCATAATTTGATTTCTTTGGATGGACTGTTATTGAAGTTGTTGGGTTCGGAGTGGTTGTACACGAATGGGTTGGGGTTGCCGGTTCACATGGCTTCAATTGGTTCTACAATTGGGGCATTACGTCCATCTTTACCACACCTGTGGCCTACTATCACTCGACATTCTTCTTCCTGCCGATAACCATATTTTCCACATTTAGGGAAGGACCCTTCATGCGGTTCATGTTTCACACCAGAACTAGTCTTTAGTATGATTCTGGGTTGTAGGACATACCTACTTATTCAAAAGTCTATCTTGCACTATACCTTTATCATTTCTCTTCTTCAACACTCGACGTCTCACCTAACGTCCTTCCAGTCCACTTCCCATAGCGTCAAATATATCAATGTTGGCTTGTGACACAACCCTTCCAAAGGTTGTATATTTTACAGGATTGACTATACTCCTTATCGATGGAGTTAGTCCCCAATATAGCGCTCACTTCGCTTAGTTTCAGGAGTAATTAGCCATGTTACCAGACATGACAATTCCTTTAAACGATTAGCGCGTTCTAAGTGATCAGCACACAACATTTCTATCTTCCAAAGCTCAGTTTCCAGTCTCTGAACTTAATTATTCGAATAAAAGTGCTCTAGCACAAGAATTTTAAATCCTGACCATATCATCTGAGCAAAAATTTTCTAACTATAATTTTGTACCATCGTGTTCCATCACGATACAACATAATCTACCAACATATCTGTAGCATATTCCACTACACAATGTTCTAGACTCTTACCAACATCCTTAACCATTTCGATCTTTTCTATCCACTCGCTAATCTATTCCTCCCTTTACCATCAGTACACTATTAATAATTTCCTTACCACAAACAACAAACATATCCTTCATACCGGATCTAATTCATTACGACTACTATTCATGTTTAGTTTATAACTAATACTTGTAGTCACAATAGTATCCGGTGGGACAATATCACTCTTAGTAATAACACTAAGAATTGAAATATTCATAATCGTGTGATTGCTCGATCTATAATTCTGCGATCACATTTGCATCAACACTAGCAGTGACCTGTGATACTACATTCGGTATCATCATCTGCTATTTTTGAGCAATCAACTGAATCATATCAATCTCCATCATTGGAGTTAATCTTTTTATGTCCTTCTGCCGTACTCATCCCGTACGCAGTAATCAATACTAATCTCACCTTATAACTCGTTACCAGCTCAATCATAACAGCAGGTACACATACACACCAAATATTATCATACATATTACACATACCAGTATCTAGTATATATGTCCTACAAATATAATAACATATGGACTTAACCTGACGTTGGTTGACGTTTAAATATATTTCATAACCCTTGTCACCAACTGACATATAGATCTTTCTCAACAAAGATTAATGTTTAATATACTTGATTTCAATATCCTTCTGCATGTCAGCATAACCGATACATGCTCACCGTGAGCACCAAACGATTACGTACCACAGAGTTATAATATCCGTGTCTATTCGTATATCCGGCATACACGGTATACCACCTACGAACGAATAACCAACTATGCTATAATGATTCCAACACCTCTTTGTGTACGGGTAATCATTCTATTCGAGTATACATGGGTATAGGCATCTAACGGATGTAAGGATAACATAGGGAGTTGCAAGGTTCAAGGTAATCGCACAACATGGGTTGCCTTCAAATATTATTAATTACTATTATGGGAAACTCTATCGCTTGCTTAGTCAATGTCCTCCGGCGTTCTAGGTTCGCTAAAATCGGTAATTCCCGATCTGGAGGTGGTATGACTCATATGTTTGAGAGTGAGAAATACATATATATGTTTCTATATATTATTTTTATCTGCTCATTTATTATCAATTTTTTTTTAACGGAATAAGAATGGGTTCACGTACAGGTCCGTCCGTACGTGAGGGTCGACGGTTCTGGTGATCATAGGGGGTTATTAGAATATACGATACCGGTGTTGATAGGGTAAGGGATTTGTCAATTTTGGTTGGGAGTGACGGTTACTAGATATTTCTGGTTAATATTAAACGGGAGATCTAACTTGGTACTATCATAACTATGGCCCGATAAGTCAGACTTATCATCAACCGATGCTCTAGAAATTTTCAGCATCCTCAGTACTTTTATTATTTCATCCCCCGGTTCCTTATCCGGGTCCTATTTCTCAATACACGTACCCACAAGATATGTACATATATATATACACATTAGCACGTATAAATAATATTATATATTTTACACATATGTTGCCATTTTTACCTATTAATGTACCCCGTGACTTCCCCTGAACTCCCTCGTGCGGACAAGTCTGTTATTATGTTCCAGACCATAATAACTCACTTGTCCATCCAAGTTCATCCAGATCTCGTCACTATAAATTATTAGTTGATATTCAGATCCTATAATACTTGAGCTACTGGTTATATTTTAGGTATCTTTTAAAGACATCCTAAATCTTTATAACCAATGGCTCTGATACCAACTTCTGTAACACCCCGTAACCGCAGCGGAAACGTAAACGGGATGCAACAGACACCTCTGATATCAACCACATTGTTTATAAAGAAAACTGAATACATTAATATACTTCAAATTACATTATCTTGTATTTCATTACCGTCTAGGTGATACACACATCATACAATACGATACACAATTCTATTTGTTATAATGTATCCTAATATCCTGCACGCAAATCTTACACACATCAAGCACTTAGCACGTAAGCAATCACTTCATCTTATTTGTACCAGAAAAGCATGTGAGAAAACGGGTCAACTACGAATAGTTGGTGAGTTTCACAATTTGAGTAAACCATGATAAATCCATATCAAAATATAATATTATCTGGGGACACTGTTAACCCAGTACTGTACTCATTCCGGGGGCAATGTTAACCCAGAATTACGATGTAATTATGCTGAGCCCACAAGTGAAACCTCTGACTATCACACACAACCCCCGTGGCATATCCCCCGCCCACGGGCCCGTGGCATATCCCCCGCCCACGGAACTGCCCCAAACCGCTATGGCTAACATTACATAGCAAAATAAATAACAACAAAATAGACATGTGCAACTGGCTGGGAAACATCAGCAAATCCATGCCGGACCAGTTGGGTTTGTCAAACCAATAGCACTATCCACACTCTACCAGCTTTCAGTTAATCACTCGTGTTCCGGGGCTTTAGAATGTTAGCAACTCAGACAATTACCATCTTAGTACATTTCCGTACGATTTCCGTACAATAAAATATATATAAATCCACGCAAATCCATGCGTTCAGTATGTATTTAAACATTTCAGTAAAATCATGCTTCCGCCCCGAGAAAATATTCGAAAACAGTTCAGAAAAAGGGGCTCGTGAAACTCACCTTAACACATGCAAGCAGGTAACAACAATCATTATCAGTTAACACGTCCAATCTGTAATATGATCCCTACGATCGTTACTATACACTCATTATTAATATAACTTTAACCAAGTTAACCGGTACATCTGGGGCCACTGTTAACCCAGCACTGTACCCGTTCTGGGGGCAATGTTAACCCAGAAACACTTCTCTGGACTCAGATTGTGATGTCGTTTAGAGTTCCATGGTCACATCTACTATTAGTCGTTTTTCACGTTTTGCGTGCCTAGCACGGTTATCCGTTTTTACGTTTCAAAAATGAGTTTGGTCACACACGACCCGAAAGTAGTGGTTGACTGATAATTTAATTAAAGTTGTGAGATTTGAGCTCGGTTTAGACGCCCCGATTGGCCGCGGGTCCCGTTTCCGTCTTTGACGTACCGGACACTGTTAAATCGGACAAAAATTACTCAAATCATCCGAATTATTTTCGGATGATTTATTTTTACTTGTTTAACTCATTTATATGAAAATAGTTCATTTTTAGGGTTTTTATACACCAGTCAGCTCGCTTAAGCGAACTTCACCGGTTTACGCGTTTTAACTTTAAAAGTTTGATAATTAGCACAAATAATTACCCGTTTAATCTCGGATCTTGAAATTTTGGACAAACCACTTTTTGACAGTGGGGAATTTTATAAAAATATTTCCAGAATTAATTTTTATATTTAAAATTTATTTATCTATTTTTAAACACCATTTAAACTCTAAATATGTCGTAAATACCAAACGATCTTAGAAAAAGCCCAAATTCTCCTGGATGTCCCCTGCCATCCACATAGTCCCCTGTAATTTTTCCAGAACCAAAATCTTCTTTTACATGCCATTTTCACTAAAACCGAGCTAGAAAACCCTAGAACTCGTTTAACCGAAAAGCCTACTTAGAATTCTCCAACGGACCTCAAATTTTGTGTGTGACTTATAAATGATATAAAAAGATTATCTGCAATTTTCCAGAATTTTTCATGATATTTAACTATTTTTCACCATTTTTGGCCAAAACCGAGCATTAAATTCACCAAATATTCATCCTTTGTCCAAAAATTACCAAATATTCACAGAACTCTTATTTTCATGTGTAGAACATCCCTATGAAATTTCATGACCTAACTCTAAACCATCAACAATCTGTCGCAAAACACATACACCGAACATAACCGAATATACCTTTCGTTTTCCGCCACTACAAGCTACAAACTCGTCTTTCCGCCTTATCTACCACTAAACACAGAGCCTACAAACAACATACCACAATACCAAGAAAGTTACACTCACGATCAAGCCATTTCTTTCATGGTTTCGGTTATGATTCCAAAAACAAAGATTTAACCGTAAAAATTCGTTTTTGATTCGTTTAACTCCTTTCTTGGACCAAGATCCCTTGTATAACCCGTATACATCACTTGATCATGCAAGAATCGGTTTTCATCTTAGAAACCTCATTGTCTTGCAAATAAACTCAAGAAACGAAGATGGAAACGTGAATAACTCGATCATTACCTCGTTTTCCTTGCTAGAACTCTCGGTTTTTGGATGAAATTGTTGAGAGAAGATGAAGATTGTTGAAGTGTTTTGATGAAAAAAGAAAAAAAGGGCTTGGGGTAACACCCCTAAGTCCGATCGGTTTGGTTAGGGGGGTGGGGTGGGACCCACCTCTCCATTCTAGGCCACATGTTTGGATTCTCGTAATCCGGATAATGTTTTGAATAATCTGGTTCAGTTCGTTTTCAGTTAAATGTTTAATTCGGCTTAAAACGAGGTTAAAACGGTCGTTTTTCGGCTAAAAATGAAATTTATATAAAACCACTTTAAAAAACTTAAACCATGACTTCCATTAACTTAAAATACCATGTTATTAATTATCGCGCATCTTTTTCGGCTTGATCGATCATCTCTTGCTCGGTTTGGTATTAAAGGTTTCGTTTAATGTACCGACGTACCATTAAATCGAAATTTTTTTTCTGTGCTTTAATTCACTTATCCCGAAGCTTTAATACTTCGTAAACATCACTAAATATCATATATCTCGTCTATAATTGAACCCTCGATTCGTTCAGGTTTCAATGACTATCGATCGATTAATCGCATATTCAATACGATGAATTATATATTCACGTACGATCAATACAGTGAACCATGTATTCTCGTATAATTACCATGGTAACTCATGTACCCGACATTAAATATGACGTAACTATTGTCTACCGGTTAGGGTATACCGGGTTTCGTCGGAATCGTTACAGCTTTGATTTTGAACAAACCGTTCAATTTCTCTGAGATGATCTTCTACCATCTCAAGGAAAACTGCTTGGTCAAAAACCGACACGGTAAATTCCTTAGGTATCCACGATTCATTCAGCTGATCATTCAGGATCTTATTCCTGATTTGGAGATTGATTTGACGCTTAGAGACGATGTGTTTAAGCTCGAGCATATGAGTGCTGACACAGTAAAGAGGATGAAGTCGTATAGGCAAGAGACGCCGAGGACCAATCGTTTGATTGGTCATTTGTCAAATCTGGCGTATGTATGTCCTTCTAATGATCATTGGATCCACGATGATTCAGATTCCGAACGAGAAGAGGGACAATGAGGGAACGAAGGTGTAGATGACAGATATAAAGGTGGCGATGGTGGACATGAAGGTGATCAACGACAAGCTGACGTTGTGGCAGAAATTTCTCATGATGCACAACGAAAGCGTAAGGGCAAAGAACTAGTAACTGAACAACCGCCCAAACGTCGTGATTGACATGGATCTGGTGTGGAAATCGGTCCACATGAGCCAATGTCGTTCGCTCCTCAAAGTCTGGCGGTGCCGCTTACTACTAGTACCCCGGAACTAACTTTGACGACCACACTTACCTCCAATCCTAGGCTTGGCTTGATTCCTCAATATGTGTTAACCACTCTGCCAAGGGCTGCGGCTGCTGCTTCGGTGATTCCTCCGATGCCGAAAATGATGCCGACTCATCCTTTGGACGTCTCATTTATGAGAATCTGCCGTCCTCAAGGTCCAGTGTAGCCGGTACCTCCGACATTTCATTCGTTGACTCCAGCCAATCAGATGGACATGCTCTTGAGTTTGATTCATCTATATGAGAATCAAATGGTTGCCGATAGTCAAACTCAAAAGCAAATGATGATTAATCAACGACGTATGATGGGTTACGCCTCCTACTACCAAAAGGGGACGAAAGAGCTTCATGAGATTGTCAGGGCTCAGGGGTGAAAATCAAGGAACAAGAGGATCTCATCCTTCAGCTTACTTGTAAATACGATGCACTGAAAAAGCTGAAGAATGATGATGACGATCCTGACGCTCTAGGCACTGGAGGTAGTGAGCTGAAACAAACTCATGGCTCATCTTCGGGTGTTGGTACGAGCGGTGGTGATGGCAATGATAGACAAATGGTGGTTTATCAGGACTCGAAAAACGCTCAGCCCATCGAGTCAATCAAGGCCAACACCATTCTATTTATGGATTTCAAGAAAGGAGTAGTAATGTGCACTGCTAACCTTGACGAGATTGAAGAAGGTCAGTTCGTCGATCAGTCCCTAACGCGCGACGGATTTCATTATTGTTGGGACAGAACGATTAAGAACTCTTTGCTTTGGAGGCTGAGGATGACATGGAGGTGATAAATGATGAGGCAGTATTACTTGATACGACTATTCCGCATGGGAATACGTCGTTTATATACGAAGACGAGGAGATTGAGATAGAAGATGTGACAGTAGAGGAATACCCCGATCTATATAAACAATGAAATGTTGATCATGGTGTTCCTACTTTTACTGAAGAAAATGTTTTAGCTGCTGAAGACCATTAGGAGAAGATATCGAAGAATAAAGCCAAGATGTCTGAACGAGATTCTGATCTGACTGAGGCTGAAATTATGGGATGGTTTGAGTACCGGAGCAAACGGGCTCAAAAATTATTGAGGCTTACAGGTACGTTGACCAAGAACAACAACTGGACGTTTTTGCACGGGCCAAAGCGAATAAGAAGACAACATTCGAAGCTGTGTCGACTATGAAAGGTGATATTGTTTCTTGGTTATACGATTCTGAATTAAAGGTCTGTATCATCAAGTGGGAGAACGGCATTCAGTACTATCAACATATCACTGACGTTCTCTCACTACCGCGATGGGATGTCCGAACCCTCGCGAGTCGACCATTTATTAATCGCGGTGGAGATCGACGAGCAGAATGGTTTCACCAACATTTGCTCTTCGAGGTAAACCATGATTTTAAGTTCTTTAAGGCCCAAATTCCAACCCGTAAGCGCTTTGACGAGATTGATCCTCGTATGGGTTGGAGAAAAGTTGTGCTTAAGGTTAAACCACCGAAAACGATGAAGCATGCACCGGTGAAGACGTTTCCACAGAGTCTTCACCTATCGTTTAATCGATGCTACTATGATAATCGTACTGGCGAGGCCATCATTGTCCTGGGCAAAGGTTCGAAGACTAGCTTTATTAGAGTTATCGACCCGATGTGGCTCATTAATTTATCTGAAACTGACAATGACGTGCTATTCGAGAACAAGATTATGATCGAGCACCAAGAGGACTACAACCGAGCTATGCAATTCCAGTGTGTCGTACATGTGTGTGTCACGAGTTTGGGATTCATATTTTTCGTGATTGGTAGACAAATGACTTCAAGTAATAAAAGACAAAGAGCTCAAGACGAGGGGGTGTTTGTTAGTGCACGATTTTGTCGTCTCGATTCTTTGTAATTTATCGGTTGTAATTTGCTATTATTTTAATGTAAGGGGTATTTATGTAAAATCACCTAGTTCGTTATATATAGGCTCATTCGTTAAGGATGTTTAACGAATGAGCCAGTTCGTTATTTGTACAGACCATTCGTTAAGGATGTTTAACGAATGGACATTAGTTCGTTATGTATGTTTCCCATTCGCCTTGGAATGTTGACGAATGGGGGTATAGCGAACTGCTAATCGCAATGTTTTCCTTTTCATTTATGTATGTTAACGAATGGAGCCAATTCGTTACGGGATGTGTAACGAATTGGGTTACGTCGTCTATATAAGGTTGTTTAGCCTTGAGTAATTTAAGTATTGTTCATCTATTACCTCGAACCTCTGCTCAAATATCCTCTCATTCAATACTTCGTTTAATATTATTATTACTACTATTATTATCAATTATATAACTAAAAACATATCACATAACTATATCTGTAACCTAATCGATCTAATACGATGTTGGATTGATTATATTTGAGTAGGTAATTACACTTTCTTGGAGGGTTCGGCGAGGTTTTGAAACCTATTAGGCCAAAATATATCACACCAAACTTCTACGAATTTACTATTCTCGTTGTATCATACATGGTCATGTGACAATCACACTCCTAAATTAAAACCAAATTCACGGTGATTCATGGCTAAAATCGGTTCTTCCTTATGTTATTTTTAGTGAAATAATGGGTGGAAAAGCCATGGTGATACATGAAAACCTTAACCCTTCACCTCAATGGCCTCATCTCGATTTTAATTAATTTTATATTTGTTGTTGAAAATTAAGCCACGATGGTAAAAGGATATTTCAACAATGAGTTTTTAAAATTAAATTTTGATTTTTTTATGAATGGTAATTTTTCTCATTTTTTTGGGACAAGATCATGGTAATTCATGCACATCTCAACCCTTAAATTATTTTTTTTAATATTTTAATTAACTATCAACCTCCTTATTACTCCAAGTTAAGGTTAATAAAAACTACATCTGTATTCTCCTGAAGTCTTTTCACAAATAAATAAATAAATAAATATATATATATATAGGATTGATTTCTTTTGAGAACAATTTTGAGTTTTAAGAACTCAAAAAAACTCAACGTAACGATTTTTTTTCGAATTTTTTTTTACACATGTGTAATACGTAAGTGTAAGTAATGTACAAAAAAATACAGTATTTTTTTACACACCGAATCGACTTTTTACACATGTATAACTAACGTTTAAACTTGTGTAATTATCAAAAATACTTATTCTCTCTCCTGCTTCATTTTTTAATTAGATTTAATCTCAGCCGCATATTTCAAATCATTTAATTAAATGTGTGGAAGCATAGCATGTCATCCCACATTGTTAAGGGAATTGTGGAAGCATTTCCAACACTCATTTTCTAGCTCCAAATTGTGAATGTCGCTACCACACTCGTGAATCCAAACCCAATTTATTGCTTATTCAAACAATTCACGAATGCTAACCCACCCAAATACGCTAGGTCCGAGGGTGTTACCGTCCTCCTCCAATGGTTCGAGCGGATGGAAAGTCTGTTCCTTCATTATGCAAACCCAGAAGATAACAAGAACACCTACGCCTCGAGTGTCATTGAACTATGTGTCCTCACTTGGTGGAATAGTAAAAAGAACTTTCTTAGGGCTGAGGTTGTCATGGCCTTGTCATGGGCGGATCTTAAGAAGCTCATGCTAAACATTTTTGTCCGAAATATGAGCTCCAAAAGTGGGAAGAAGAATTTTGGAATTTGAAGCAAGAAGGTGGTGACAATGTGACTTATAATGACCACTTCCACGAACTAAGCCTCATCATCCCGCATATGGTCACTCCTCTCGAGCGTACCATCGATAAGTACATCATGGTTTGCCCATGCAAATCCAAGTTCTAGGCCGTGACATGAAAATCCTACATTTTAAGGTCGGGACCTTGATGTGGAAAAGTTGAAGCCCAATAATAAGCCTTCACTCGAGACCACCAAAGAATCCAAGCCCGAAGCCTCTAAGCCCAAATCCACCAAGCACAAAAATAACAGCTCCTCCTACTACTGCAACAATAAAAGAATGTCCAATTCCCAAAACTATGTCTTGGACCACCGCAAGCCCAACAAGCCCCTCCCAACAAGAAGTCTTACACATGACCCCATCCTTCGTGTCCCGCGTGCAAGTTTCACCACATTGTTACCTTGAAATGTCGTCAATGCATCCATTATGGTTGTTTCGGTCCCCTCATTATCACATGTCATGAACTCAACCAACATATGGTTCAATAATTACTGCACCTCTTACCTAAACCCAAGCTTTACCTTATGCTTAAACGTTTACTCAAGCACCCTCAACTATTAGAGTTTGTTACAATTGTGGAGTTCCTTGTCGTTTTCGCAATGCATGCCCAAGACTCACATTTATTAACGAAATTCCATCCTACCCAACCCAAGCCACTCAATATTAAGCTTACCTAGCCCAAGTCTACCTGTAACATCCTACTTTTAATAATAATCAATAAAAGATATGTCGTTTACTTAAGGGTGCGATAATACTTAGTTAAGTTAAATAGAGTAATAGAGTGTGGGCTAGGTCAATAAAATATGGAATAAAGGATGGTGATGAGCCTTAGGTCCAGGAGCTTAAGTGTATATAAACCCCTTTAACCTCCCTATAACCATAAAACCCTAATTTCCATCTTCTAGCCTCCATACACACTCAAAAACACACAAAAACACTTCTCTCCATTTCGGATCATATTTGAATCCGAACCAAGAAGGGTTCGTGCTAGATTTTTATTATACAAACAAGGAAAACATCCATAATCACGTATTGAGCGAAAACGTGGCTAGAAGTAAACCAAAAAAAGGTACGTTTTAGATTAAAGGTTACGTTTTTAAGGTCAGTTTGCCCTAAGATTTGACACTATGGAAAATCGGGCATTTTTATGCAAGAAAAATATGAACTTAGATGTAAACGAGTTGAGAATGAAACAGGAAAACGGGTAATTTTTTGACTGAGTTATTGGAAGAAAACGATGTCGTTATGTACCAAGGCTCGTTTCTTATGCAAGACGAGCAAAACAAGTCGAAAGGAAGGGTTGGAAACTGTTAAGAATGGAAACCATATATGAACCGGGTCCTTAAGAAACCTGATTCAATAAAGTAAATCGAATCGAGTTGATAAGTAATCGAATCGAGTTGATAAAGTAATCGAATCGACTTTATAAGTAATCGGATCGATTTGATAAGTAATCGAATCGAATAGGCCAAAAAGTAATCGAATCAATTGTCCAATTAATCGAATCGAATGGTCATTTGACTAGAATTTCCATTCGATTAGAATTTTCATTTTAATTTAATTTCCATTCGATTAGAGTGGTTATTTGATTAGAATTTCCATTCGATTAGATTAGTTCAAACTTCAGTTTTTATGATGAATTTTTAGTAAATGACTTTTAATGAAAATATAATTTTTCCAAGCAAACTTGGCAGCTCGACCCCGGCCAGGGACTCTGCCCTTTGGACCCTGCTAGGGGCTGCTAACCCTAGACCCTGCTGCCAGGGGCTCTACCCCCGGACCCTCGTAGATAAGAGTTACAATAACATTGAAAAATGACATAGTATATGTAGTTATTTGATACTTGTAATTGTTATACAGTTAGCCGCGACCGGCTAAGGAAAGGAGTTACCATTAAATCTGAAAGGAATCAAAGCCAGGTGAGTTTCTAGCCCTATTTCATTACTATGTTTTCAGTGTTTTGTGCATACTCGATGTGATTAGTTAATACATTTACCTTAAGTGGTAAGTGTATGTTATGTGAATGTTTTAAAAAGTATGCATGAATGATATAGAAACGTATGTATGTACTTATATGACCGATATATTGAATGATATAGAAAAGTATGTATGTGATTATACGAATGATAATATGAGGAAATAAATATATGATGGTGTGATTAAGTGAAAGGAGGGACAGACCCTTATAATATCTGAGAGGGTAGGGACCAGACCCTTAAAATATCTTAGAGGATGGGGACCAGAGAGGATAGGGTCCAGAGCCTTATAATATCTGAGAGGTCATAGGACGAAAGGCTCTTTAAAACATATAAGTATGTATGTAAAGTAGGATAAAAAATAAAGGTAATACTTATGTATGTACAAAAGATGTAAAGCAGGTTAAGTATGTAGTATATGAACGTATTGTATGTTGCTTAATTAAATAGAACTCACTCAGCATAGCTGACTTTTAGTATGCACGCAGGTAAATAGGCTAAGGCGGCTAGCTTGAATGAAGATACATGACATTGGACTGAAGAGACTGGCATCTTTAGAGGAATGATGTTTTAATATGACTATTTATATTTTGTTTCAAAACAAAATTTTGTTTATTATGAGATGATTTGAACGATTATGTAATATATTGATGAAGTTTTATATTCCGCGAAAAGTTTTAATTAACTCTGATATTTAGAACTGTGTTTATGAGTAAATCCAACGCCAAAGTAGGGCACCGGGATCGGGGCCTTACACTACCCAACCCGAGTCACTCAAGCCCAATTCAACCAAGCCCAAGTGAATCAGCTTTAACCAATCCAAGCTCAACCCATTAAAGCAATTCAAGCCCAACCTAATCAAACTATACAAGTCAACCAAAACCCAATAAACCAACCTCAAGTTAACCAAGCTACTTGAGGATGTGTGTGTGACATCAATGGATCCCAAGTCTAAGCCTCACCCTTCAAGAAGACATGTTACGCAAGAGACGTTTACTTTCTTTTCCTTTCATTTAAATCTATTGTAATGACTTCACTAAATTTTAAATTTTGTTATGAATGGAAGTCATGGTTAATAATGTTGGAATTCAATTTCTCATCTATTTCTATTACGTTAGTTATTGCATTATTTATTGTTACACAATTTATCATCGCAATTTAAGCGGTTTATGATTGGTTATTTACCAGCACTATGTACATGGTGATGTACATGGTTATCTAATAATATCGTATTTGTATCATGAACAACAATATGACTGATTTCCTACAAACGTTTGTTTTTAGAAATTGGGGCTATAAACATGTGTTGCATATAGTTATCTAATTGGAGCCACATGTAAAATTTTATTTTGATATTTTTGATACATTGCTACCCAAATTCCTAAGAACTTGCCTCATTCACATGGTACTCCATTCTAATCTTATCTATTTATATAATTTCGAGTTCAAGCCTCATTTATTATATTTCATTGTTGTGTGAACCTATTTATGTGGATATTTATTCTATAATTTTGTTGTCATCTGAAGTATTTCTAGACATCGAATGTGTAATTTACTTATTTAATCTCAGGATTTCACCCATCTATTTAGTTCATTTTGTTAATATTGTTTTCGATGGTTAACTCCAACAATTTCGTTTATATATATATATATATATATATATATATATATATATATATATAATATATATATATATATGTAGGATCAGGATCATGTGAGAACTATTTGAAAATTGAGAACCATGAGAACCATTTTGGACCACAAAAAACACCAAAAAATAAATCATAAAACAAAAAATAACGCAAAAATGAAAAAAGTAAAAAAAACCAAAAATCTTATTTATCATCCCGGTTTCATAAAAAAAACCCGTCTCGGTTTAGCTAATTATGCATATATGTATAATATGTACATATATGTACATACATGTTTTTTTATATACACATATGTACAATTTAAGGTCAATGATAATATACATATGTGTACATTACGTAACTAGAGATTAAATGAAATCACGTGTGTATATTACGAAGTGTTTTCTTTTTATGAATCTGGAATGAAATATAAGAATTTTGGTTTATTTACTTTTTTAAAATTTTTGTTTTTTTCGTTTTATAATTTTTTTAATATTTTTTAGAGGTTTTATTAGTGGTTCCAAATGGTTCTTAAAGTTCTCAATTTTCAAATGGTTCTCTTAGGATCCTTACCCTATATATATATATGTATATATATGATCAGGATCATGAGAGAACTTTTTTAAAATTGAGAACTATGAGAACCATTTTGGACCACAAAAAACCCAAAAATAAAAATAAAATCATAAAATAAAAAAAACACAAAAATAAAAAAAGTAAAAAAAAACCAAAAAACCTATTTTATCATCCCGGTTTCATAAAAAAAACTCGGTTTAGCTACATTATATACACATATGTTTAATATATACATATATGTACATTTACATGTTTTTTTTGTATACACGTATATAATTTAAGATAAATGATATTGTACATATGTGTATATTACGTAACTAAATATTATATAAAATTATACATATGTGCATAATACGACGTTTTTTTTTAATTTTTTTTATTTTTTTAATGAAACCGGAATGAAATATAAGGATTTTGGTTTTTTTACTTTTTAAAAATTTTTATTATTTTTGATTTAAGATTTTTCTAAATGTGTTTTTAGTGGTCCAAAATGGTTCTCAAAGTTCTCAATTTACAAAGGGTTCTCTTAGGTTCCTTACCATATATACATATACATATATAGGGGTGGGATCTAGAGAGAACTCCTTTTAAAGAGAGAACTAGAGAACTAGCAAAGAATTATTTTTAACTATTTTTAAAAAAATATTTTGTGATTTCTTTTTCTTTCCTCCTTTTAATAAGATGATATTGTTCCTAAAAAAAAACTTGTCGGTGTAGTACTGTAGTGCATATGTCCACTAATGCCTATTGCATATATACGATAGTGTTTTATTGCATATAATACAACACAATTGCATTATCCAATACACACTATCGAATATATGCAAATACAACACTAATAATTGATGCAAAACACATTATCGCATATATGTAATACAACACTAATGCACATACGCACTATATCGATTTTTTTTAATTTTTGTATATAATATAACACTATTACAAATATACAATACAAACAACTATATATATGTTATTCAACACTATTTAAAATATCAAAATGCACACTATTGCACATATGCATTATAAAAAAGTCAGTGTATTGTATATGCATTAGTCGTTAATTTTTTTATTTTTTTCTATTTTTTTTCATTTTTATATTTTTTTTGTGGTGAAGAATAACAACATATAAAAAGGATGAAAGAAAAAAAATTTTAAAAATATTTTTTTATTTAATTAAAAATATTTCATTATTAGTTCTCTAGTTCTCTCCAAAAAAGGAGTTTTCTCATGATCCTCTATATATATTTACTAGTTATTTATGGTTATCAAATTTCACTCATTTATTTTGTTTCTTTTTATTTTTCTTGATCAAATAATTTCATTTAATCATCGATTTAAAATTTTTTTCTTTTACCTTGTTTTCCAACCCGCATAACGGGACGAACCATGTGCATCATGCGACCATCTTCATAATTGTGAGTGCACGCGCAATTATGAAAATCCTCACATGGAACTCATAAGGAGTACGGTTGTGTGCCATAACTTAGAACCTAGGGTGATGTAACACCCCGTAACCGCAGCGGAAACGTACACGGGATGCAACAGACACGTCTGATATCAACAGCATTGCTTATAAAGAAAATACCACTACATTAATTTATAACATATTACATTGTTGCGAGTTTCATTACTGTCTAGGTGTTACACACATATTTTACCGATAAGACATTAATAAATTCATTACAAAACATAGAGCAGCAAGCTTCCAACAGGTAGCACAGATAGTTAAGCACATATCAATCATTCCAACCTGGGCATACCTAGAAAACATGTAAAGAAAACGGGTCAACTACGAATAGTTGGTGAGTTTCACTAATTTAAATAAACACTGACAAATCATTTTAATAATCATTTATTACCAATATAATCATGCTGGGAACTATGTTACCCCAGAACATTTCCATTAACTTTCTGGGAACTATGTTACCCCAGAACAATAACACCCCTGGGAACTATGTTACCCCAGAACAATAAATACCCTTGGGAACTATGTTACCCCAGAACAATAATAACCCCTGGGAACTATGTTACCCCAGAACAATAATAACCCCTGGGAACTATGTTACCCCAGAACAATAATAACCCCTGGGAACTATGTTACCCCAGAACAATAATAACCCCTGGGAACTATGTTACCCCAGAACAATAATAACCCCTGGGAACTATGTTACCCCAGAACAATAATAACCCCTGGGAACTATGTTACCCCAGAACAATAATAACCCCTGGGAACTATGTTACCCCAGAACAATAATAACCCCTGGGAACTATGTTACCCCAGAACAATAATAACCCCTGGGAACTATGTTACCCCAGAACAATAATAACCCCTGGGAACTATGTTACCCCAGAACAATAATAACCCCTGGGAACTATGTTACCCCAGAACAATAATAACCCCTGGGAACTGTGTTACCCCAGAACAATAATAACCCCTGGGAACTATGTTAACCCAGAAAAAATAACACATGATAAACATTTTATATATTCTGTGCATCAGACCATATATATATAAATGTACAAGTATTTCCATACGATCGGTATGTACTTAAATACTTTAAATAAGACATGTTTTCCGCCCCGGGAAAATATAATTAAAACAATTCATTAAAAGGGGCTCGTGAAAACTCACCTTTTTGTGAGTCGGTGAGTAGTATAAGGAACAGCTACGTGCCTGGATCTGTAATATAATATCTAGTCGTTACTATATAATTCCCATAACTTAAATACGTATCAATTGGTACATCTGGGAACATTGTTAACCCAGTACTGTACTCGATTCGGGGACAATGTTAACCCCGTGACACTTCTAAGGACTCAGATTGACATTGCTTAGAGTTTGACAGTCAATTTAGTTAAGGTGATGAAATTATAGCTCGGTTTGACACCCCGTTTGGCCGTGGGGCACGTTTCCGTCATTTCGGTGCCGGAAACGGTAAAATCGGGTAAAATTACCCAAATCATCCGAATTATTTTCGGATGATTTATTTTTACTTAATTTACTTAGATTTATGAAATAGTCCATTTTTAGAGTTTTCATGTACCAGTCAGCTCGCTTATGCGAACTTTGCCGGTTTACACGTTTTAAGCTTTAAAAACTTGTTTTTATGTTCTTTTTAGCACAAATAATTACCCGATTAGTCTCGGGTCTTGAAATTTTGCACAAAACTTAATTTGACAGTAAGGAATTTTGTAAAAATTTTCCAGATTTATTTTCTTATATTTACATTTATTTATCTATTTTTAAATCTTATTAAAATACTAAATATATCAAAAATACCAAAACACTTTAGAAAATTCCCAAATTTTTCTGGGATGATCTTTATCATCCTCATAACTTTCTGGAATTTTCCCAGATTTATTTTCCTATATTTACATTTATTTATCTATTTTTAAATCTTATTAAAATACTAAATATATCAAAAATACCAAAACACTTTAGAAAATTCCCAAATTTTTCTGGGATGATCTTTATCATCCTCATAACTTTCTGGAATTTTCCCAGATTTATTTTCCTATATTTACATTTATTTATCTATTTTTAAATCTTATTAAAACACTAAATATATCAAAAATACCAAAACACTTTAGAAAAATCCCAAATTTTTCTGGGATGATCTCTATCATCCTCATAACTTTCTGGAATTTTCCCAGATTTATTTTCCTATATTTACATTTATTTATCTATTTTTAGATCTTATTAAAACACTAAATATATCAAAAATACCAAAACACTTTAGAAAAATCCCAAATTTTTCTGGGATGATATCTATCATCCTCATAACTTCCTGGAATTTTTCCAGAATTTAAAACTTATTTTTCAAGCCATTTTCACCCTAAACCGAGCTAGAAAGCCCTAGAACTCGTTTCACCGAAAAGCCTACTTAGACTTTTCCAACTGAGCTCAAATTTTGTGGGTGACTTTTATATGTTATAAAAAGTTTATCTTAAATTTTCCGGAATTTTTCATCATGTTTTGCTATTTTTCACTATTTTTGGCCAAAACCGAGCATTAAATTCACCAAATATTCATCTTTTATCCAAAAATTACCAAAAATTCACAGATCTCATATTTTCATGTGTAGATCATCTTTGTGAAATTTCGTGACGCGACTCTAAGCACACGAAAATCTGTCCAAATCTCATATACACACGAAAACCGAACTATTTTGTGTTTTCTAGCTTTAGATCGCAAGGATCTCGGTTTCTAGCCTTTGCTAGCCGCTAGATACAACACTTACAAGCACATCAACACCACACCAAGCAAGTTATACCCACAATCAAGCCATTTCTTTCCTAGTGTCGGTTAAAACATCAAAACAACGATTTTGACCGTAAAAATCCGTTCTCGACTCTTTTTACTCATTTCTTGGATCAAGATCCTTTGTATAACTTGTATACATCCTTTGATCACACGAGAATCGGTTTCATCTCGGGTTTTCACCCATTTTTCACATGAAACCTCCTTTTCTCCATATTATAGAATCAAAACCAAGAATCAACCATAAAAACATGTTTTATACCTTCAAATCTTTGGTTGGAGATCAAGAAAATGGATGGGTCTTGAAGGTTGAGAGAGTTTGAGAGAATTGGTGTGAAAAAAAAAGAAAATGTAATGTGTAAAGAGGGTAAGGGTGGCCGGCCTAATGAGGTGGTGTGGGGGAGGGCCCACATCTCAAATATTGTCCACACATTTGGATTACACAATCCGGATAATGTTGTGGATAATCTGGTTCAGTTCGTTTCTCGTTTAAACTCGTAATTCGGCTTGAAACGAAATTAAAATGGTCGTTTTTCGGGTTAAAGTAAAATTTTCATAAAACTGATTTAAAAACTTTAAAAACTTAACCCATGACATTAAAACATCATATTATTAATAATTACGCATCTTTTTCGGCTTGATTGATCGTCTCTTGCTTGGTTTGGTGTTAAAGGCTTCGTTTAGCGTACCGACGTACCATTAAATCGAAATCCTTTTTCTGTGCTATAATTTACTTATCCCGAAGCATTAATACTTCGTAAATATCACTAAACATTATATACTTCGTCTATAATGTAATTCCCGATTCGTTCGGGTTTCAATAACCGATCAATGATTAATTGTAATTCCAATACGATTCACTATATAATTGAGTATGATTCATACTGTGAACCATATATATTCGTATCAATGTGCTATAACTCATATAATCAATATTAAATAACACGTAAAGAGTATATTCCGGCTAGGGTATACCTGGATTTGCCGGAATCGTTACATTCTCCCCCCGTTATAAAAATTTCGTCCTCGAAATTTTATGCGTCAACTACTTCCTTTTGAGGAAATAGGTGGGGGTATTTCTTCCGAAATTCATCCTTTCGTTCCCAAGTAAATTCTGGGCCTCGTTGCGAATTCCATCTAACTTTGACCAACGAGATCTTATTGTGTCTAAGTTGCTTGATCTTACCGTCCACTATTTCGATGGGCTCCTCTACGAAGTTGAGCCTGTCACTTATTTGAACACCCTCTAAGGGTAACACCGATGTCTCATCCGCCAGACATCTTTTCAAATTCGACACATGAAACACGTTATGAACTGCACTTAGTTCCTCAGGCAGTTCTAGTCGGTAAGCTACCGGACCGATCTTTGCAGTAATAATGAATGGTCCAATATATCTAGGGGCCAACTTCCCCGCCTTTCCAAACCTGACCACTCCTTTCCAGGGTGATACTTTCAAATATACCTTTTCACCCTCCTCAAATGACAACGGTTTTCGACGGGTATCGGCATAACTCTTCTGCCGGTCCCGCGCGGCTTTTAGGTTGTTCTTAATCTCAAGAATCTTGCTGGTCGTCTCCTGGACCAGATCCGATCTAATGATCTGCGGGTCTCCCACTTCAGACCAGCAAAGTGGTGATCGGCACTTTCGCCCATACAATGCTTCATAAGGTGCTGCCTTTATACTGCTATGGTAACTGTTATTATAGGAAAATTCAACGAGTGGGAGATGTTGATCCCAATTTCCCTTAAAGTCCAGTACGCAGGCACGAAGCAAATCCTCCAAAGTTTGAATGGTCCTCTCAGACTGACCATCGGTCTGAGGGTGGTAAGCTGTGCTTAGGTCAATACGTGTTCCCAATGCTTCTTGGACAGCTTGCCAAAGTTTGGAGGTGAAATGGCTATCCCTATCGGAGATGATCGAGATGGGGATGCCATGACGAGACACTATTTCATTTATATAAATTTGCGCAAGTCTCTCAGTGTTAAAAGTATTCCTAATTGGAATAAAATGTGCCGATTTGGTTAATCGATCCACGATTACCCAAATCGCATCATGACCTCGGGGTGTCTTGGGGAGATGTGTCACAAAATCCATTGTGATCTGCTCCCACTTCCATTCGGGAATTTCCGGCTGTTGCAACATTCCCGAAGGTTTCTGGTGCTCCGCCTTAACCCTCGCACACGTCGTACACTTGCCGACGTATGTGGCTATATCCTTTTTCATTCCTGGCCACCAGTAAAATTCTTTCACATCCTTGTACATTTTATCTGATCCCGGATGTATGGAATATTTCGATTTATGTGCTTCATCCATGATCAAATCACGAAGGTCATGGAGGGTCGGGATCCACATCCGATTTTTGAAATAAAGAATTTCGTCCACACGCTGATCGAAATTCTTCTCATTCCCGTAAAGTCCTTCTTTATCCAGTTGGCCCTCTTTCAACGCCTCGTGTTGAGCGACTCGAATCAAATCTGAAAGGTTCGACTGGACTATCATCCCCAACGCTCGCACACGTAGTGGCTTGACTCGATCCTTTCTACTCAAGGCATCGGCTACAACGTTAGCCTTGCCGGGGTGATATCGTATGTCACAGTCATAGTCACTCAGCAACTCGACCCATCTTCGTTGCCTCATATTCAGTTCTTTCTGATCGAATATGTGTTGCAAACTTTTATGATCAGTGAATATGGTGCACTTTGTACCGTAGAGATAGTGTCTCCAGATTTTAAGTGCAAAGATGACTGCTCCCAGTTCCAAGTCATGAGTAGTGTAGTTTTTCTCATGAACTTTTAACTGTCGAGACGCATAGGCTATGACCTTTTTATTTTGCATTAACACGCATCCTAACCCTCTACGGGATGCGTCACAATATACAACAAATCCATCGTCTCCGTCGGGGAGACTTAAGATTGGCGCTTGGCACAATCTTTGTTTTAGCGTTTGAAACGCCGTTTCCTGCTCTTCACCCCATTCATATTTCCGATCCTTTTGAGTCAGGAGGGTTAAAGGTTGGGCGATGCTGGAAAAGTTCTCTATAAATCGACGATAGTATCCAGCTAAGCCTAAGAATTGGCGGATTTCTTTCGGAGATTTAGGCGCTTGCCAATTCTTAATAGCTTCAACCTTACTCGGATCAACGTGTATTCCTTGGTGGTTTATAACATGACCGAGGAATTGCACCTCTTGTAACCAGAAGTTACACTTGGAGAATTTTGCATATAACTTCTCCTGATCCAGGAGCTCTAAAACTAACTTTAAGTGTTGCTCGTGCTCCTCTTTACTCTTCGAGTATATCAAAATATCGTCAATAAATACAATGACGAACTTGTCGAGATAGGGTTTACAGACTCGGTTCATGAGATCCATGAACACCGCTGGCGCATTTGTTAGCCCAAAAGGCATAACTAAAAATTCGTAGTGGCCGTAGCGAGTCCGAAACGCGGTTTTTGGGATATCCTCCTCTTGAATTCTAACTTGGTGGTATCCCGATCTAAGATCAATTTTTGAGAAATAGCTCGCACCTTGTAGTTGGTCGAACAAATCATCGATTCGGGGAAGAGGATATCTATTTTTGATGGTTAATTTGTTCAATTCCCTGTAGTCAATGCACATTCGAAGGCTCCCGTCCTTCTTTTTCACAAATAGTACAGGTGCACCCCACGGGGAATAACTGGGACGTATAAACCCCTTATCCAACAATTCCTGCAACTGGTTGGATAGTTCTTGCATCTCGGACGGTGCAAGTCTGTAAGGGGCCTTAGCAACAGGGCCGGCTTGAGGTAATAAGTCGATTCTGAATTCGACTTGCCGGGTTGGCGGTAATCCAGGAAGTTCCTCTGGAAAAACTTGTGGAAATTCGCGTACCACGGGAATATCGTCCACCCGTTTTTCCTCAGAATCAGCGGCCGTCAGGCTCGCTAGATACGCCACACATCCCTGACGTATATATTTCAACACCTTGAGGTGGGATATAAATGGTATCATGGTGCCGGATTTTTCTCCCTGCACTAATACCTCCTCGTCATCCGACACCCGGATCTTGACGGTTTTCTTTTCACAATTTATTTCTACCTTGTTGCGTGCTAACCAATCCATTCCCACTATCACATCAAAACTACCCAGTTCTACCGGTAACAAGTCAATCAGAAAGGATTGTTCGTTTAGAATAAAAGGACAATTCCGAACGATTTGATTGACTATCATGGTTTTACCGTTAGCGACCTCTACGGTGTAGGGTTCTATGGTTTCACCAATAGGAAGGTTTGCTATCGAAAGGAATCTAACGGAGACAAAACTTCTATCGGCGCCTGTATCAAATAATACAGAAGCGTAATGATCAGAGACGAGGAAGGTACCTGTCACTACGCTGGGGTCCTGGCGCGCCTCGTTCGCTCCCATCACAAATGCCCGGCCTCGCGCCGGATTGGACGCCGATGGCTGACCCGTGAGTTGTCTCCCGTTTCCTCCCTGATTCAGTTTCGGGCATGTAACGCCCTGGAATTTGACTGGTAGACAAAAATCAAGGAATCATCGGAAACTATACACTTTGGGGTTCTGGACGATAAGTTCGGAACCCATATCATTGGAGAAATCTGCTTTTATCATTTGAAATGTTTATTTTATAAAACGACATTTACGCCTGGAAGATATTAATTTTTATGCTTTTGAAAAATAAAATGTTCTTATTTAAAAAAAAAAAAAAAAAAAAAAAAAAAAAAAAAAAAAAAAAGATTTTAAATAATTATTCGGAAAATGGTTTATAAAAGTTTTGCTGAAAAAGTTTTAGTTTGTTTAAAAACTTATGAACTCGACTAGTCTTGACCCGTCGGTAGCCTAAACCCGAACCCGAGTCACCCGAGTATTTAAGCGGAAAATCAAGTATTCTTACACCATCTCTTTCATTTCCACCAACACTTCCCACCCAAACACTCCCACTTCTAGAGAGAGAGTAGTGAGAGAAAGTCATCCAATCTAAGATTCGAGTCCACCAATCTGTTTATCGTTGTTGTCGGTAAGATCTTCTTGAAAATCATACGTTTTTACAACCAAAACCCGCCCCGAATCGAGCAAAAACTCCGACTTTTGTGTCAAGTGTGTTCTTGGTCAAAAACCGTCATTTTTGGTGTCAAAATGCAAGCTTTTGTGTTTAAAAGTACTAGGAATCGATACCCCTTTCAATCCCGAGCATTTCCATGTCAAAAACTTCGATTTTGGGTCAAAAATCTGGAAAATCTGGAAAACCCGTGGGTATCTCCGTCGCCCAGCTTGAAGGAGTCGAGTCAGACTCATTCGATCGAACCAGTCGATCGAATCAGTTCATTCGATCGAACCAGTCGATCGAATCAGTTCATTCGATCGAACCAGTCGATCGAACCAGTCCAGTCGACCGAATAGGAAAGCAACCGAATGGTCTCCAACTCATTCGACCGAATGAGCTTCGTATTCGATCGAACGTCTGTCTATTCGATCGAATGAGTGTCTATTCGATCGAATGTGTTTCTATTCGATCGAATGTGTGTCTATTCGATCGAATGTGTGTCTATTCGATCGAATGTGTTTCGATTCGATCGAATGTGTTCCTATTCGATCGAATCAGGTCAGAACCAAGCTGTTTCGTCTTTAAAACCTAGTTTTTTGCTCGAGATCGTGTAAGGCTTACACTCTTAGACTTAAACTGTGTTGTTAACTTATTATGTCCTTGTCTAGACTTAGAGGATCGACGTTTGACAGCACCCGACCGCCCTAGCAACCACACCTAGTCAACAAGGTGAGTTCATAGCCCCCATTTTTCTTTTAAAGTCTTTCAAATCATTGGGGGTGAAAACATGGTAAATGTACACGTTTTGACAAAACACATTTATTCAAACATTACTTATCATAAACACTTGACAAATCTTTTGCAAACAATGAACATTGGGAAAACAAGTAATCATGGCAGGTTACGCGTACCTTAACTTCCTCGGAAGTTGTGTATGCATAATCAAATATTCAGGAGTAAATATGGGAATCACTCAGCGTTTAGGGAACATTGGACGTTTGGAAATCAAAGTCATGTACCCGTTATACTTTATCATGAAAACACATTATTCATTGGTCAGTCTTGTGATCGTGTGAACAGTGGCAATATAGGTCACAATAGTGCATAGGTTTGATTTCCAAGTGGTCGATTGGTAGACAGGCCGTCACTAGATGTGGGATTCTAAAGTGATCGATTTAGAATACACGTGACCTATGGGGTTCTTAAGTGTTCGATTAAGAATCCGAAGGATCTCTTAAGTGTTCGATTAAGGATCCGAAGGATCTCCTAAGTGATCGATTAGGAATCCAAGAGATACTAAAGTACGCTTTAGAATTCTCTCATGGTACCCAAAGTGATCGATTTGGGTTACCATCAAGGAAATCAAGTAGCATAGTGTGGTCTTGTGTGGGGTCGATGTCAGGTCTTGTGTGATCATTATGCATCATTATCATTTTTCATCATGGCATGGTTACATATGATTCTTGGGTATCTTATACATATATCCTTGATACCGTTCCTCCTGCATGCATGGAAACAATAATTGGAATCTTTATACGAAACTCTTGCAGATTCAGTTGAGATGATAAGCATACCAAGCATAGTAGGATAAGTTGTAGGAGTGGTGGGTTAGCCGATGGTACACCCTATATATAAACCCCTACAACTTAGCCTAGTATGCTTGTGTAGGGCTTATCACTACAGTATTAGTTAACCTATGAATTCACTCATCTACTTTTTGTAGTTGACGTTTTATTACATGTTTTCAGGAAATGAAGCAGGAAGTAGCTAATAGCTAATAGAGGCCTTAGAGAGATGAAGGCTAGGCTAGGAGTTGTTTGGAAACTTGATATTTTGTATTAAAACAATTGGTTTCATGTTACCTGGATGATGTAATATTTGACAGTTTGGTTATGTTTATGCATTTAGACTTTTATACTATTGTGCTCAATCAATCACGACCTAGTCGCCACGCCTCGGTTTTCCGCCATTACGACCGGGGTGTGACAGATTGGTATCAGAGCCAATGGTTATAGGGAATTAGGAAACCGACCTAGACTATAACCTAGGACCCTTAACTCTAGATAATTCATGCATCACTATCACACGCCCACACTTATGTGCTTGCTATGTGCTTATGTGCTGCATCTTTAATTGTGTCTATCGTAGCGATGTATTCTTTGGCTATTCCTTATCCTGTTATTCTTATTCCCGGTATCATTCTTGCGCGTTCTTTTTCTTTTTCGGAATGCCTCCTCGTCGCTCGTCCGTCAATGCTGACCCTGCTGACCTCGCTGCCATCATAGCGCAGCAAATTGCAGCAGTTCTTCCGGGTCTGGTTAACAACCTAAGGCAAGAAGGAACCTCGGGTGCGCCACAAGCCCCAGAACCGAATCCTACTCTTCAGGCCGACAGGCTCTATAAGGCTTTTACTAACACTGGGCCTACGAGCTTTAATGGATCCGAGGGAGCTGCTGGTCTTCTCCAGTGGTTCGAGAAAGTCGAAGCTTCATTCAACATGTGCTCTTGCCCGGATGAACTCAGGGTCAAATTCGCGGCGAGTATGTTCCACAAACGGGCTCTCACGTGGTGGAATATCGAGATTAGAACCAGGGGGCGAGACGCGGTCTTAGCCTTGCCCTGGGCCGAGTTTGTTGAGCTAGTCACGCAGGAGTTCGTTCCGAGAACCGAACTCCAGAAATTGGAGGCTGAGTTTAGGGCGCACACGATGAAGGGCGCCGATCACATGAAGTACACGGAGAGATTTCATGAACTCTCCCTATTGGTGCCCCACATGGTTACCCCAGCTTCACGCGCTGTCGAGCAATACATCAGCGGTCTTCCGGACTCTATGATGGGCATTGCGGTTGCAGTTGACCCCACTACACTTAAGGCAGTGATCGATCTCACTGCCCGTTTGACCAGGGAACAGCTCAGGTCCGGTGTTTTGCATCAGGATAAGGGCAAATCTTCCGATGGGAAAGCGAAAAAGGGGAACAATAGGAAGCGGAAAGCGACCTACTTAACTGCGATCACTGGTGCTACGCCTATCAACTCCATGGCCCCCGTTTCAGCCGCAACAGTTCAGGGAAGACCGAGAAAGGAATATACTGGGCCGCATCCCAAGTGCAACTTATGTTCTTATCATCACCCAACAAGTGAGTTGTGCCGCAAGTGCACAAATTGTGGACGATTCGGACACCTGGTGGAGCGCTGCAGGAGTCCTGGCAACCAATTGGCTGTGGGGAATGCTAACCCTCAGCCTAACCCTGCTCGAGGCTGCTTCGAGTGTGGCGCGATGGACCATTACAGAAATCGATGCCCTCGCGTCACCAACGTTCCTCCGGCTCGCGGGAGGGCCTTCACCATTGGAGCTGCCGAAGCACGCCAAAACCCCGATGTTATTACTGGTACGTTTACTCTTAACAACAATTGGGTGTCTGTCCTATTTGATACAGGAGCTGATAGGAGTTTTGTCTCTTGCGAATTGGTTCCTTTGCTGAAATTAAAAATTTCCGAGTTGGAACCTGCCTTGGTTGTTGAACTTGCTAGTGGAGAGTCCACACAAGTGAGGTCTGTCATTCGATATTGCACCCTTACTCTTGTCACCACATCGTTCAGTATTGACCTTATACCTTTTCGTCTTGGAAGCTTCGATCTAGTTGTGGGAATGGACTGGCTGTCTAGCAATCGCGCGGAAGTAATCTGCGCCGAGAAACTTATTCGTATCCCTCTGTCTTCTGGTGAAATTCTAACCATTCAAGGGGATAGGTCGGGTGGATGCCTAAGAATCGTTTCTTGCTTAAAAGCCAGTCGGTACCTTCAAAAGAAGTATCCCGCATTTCTAGCCCGTGTTACTCTCAAGGAATCCAAAGTCAAGAGACTGCAGGACTTCCCTGTCGTGCGTGAATTTTCTGATGTTTTTCCCGATGAGCTGCCTGGACTTCCTCCTAGCAGGCAGGTGGAATTTCGTATCGATCTTATTCCTGGTGCTCTCCCTGTTGCTAAGTCTCCTTATCGTCTAGCTCCGCTGGAACTTCAAGAATTATCGAATCAGCTTCAAGAACTTCTTGGCAAGGGATTCATTCGCCCTAGCTCGTCTCCATGGGGAGCCCCAGTACTCTTCGTCAAAAAGAAGGATGGGACTTTCCGTATGTGCATTGACTATCGGGAGCTTAATAAACTGACCATCAAAAACCGGTACCCGTTACCGAGAATTGATGATCTCTTTGATCAGCTTCAGGGTGCTACGTTTTTCTCTAAGATCGATCTGCGTTCTGGTTACCATCAATTGCGTGTTCTGGAAGAGGATATCCCGAAAACTGCGTTCCGAACTCGTTACGGTCATTACGAGTTCATGGTTATGCCTTTTGGAATGACCAATGCCCCCGCCATTTTCATGGATCTGATGAATCGCGTTTGCCGTCCATATCTCGACCAGTTTGTCATTGTTTTCATAGACGATATTCTCATTTATTCTCGTTCGAGGACCGATCATGAGCTTCATCTCAGGCTTATTTTGGAGCTTCTCAGGAAGGAACAACTATATGCCAAGTTCTCCAAGTGCGAATTTTGGCTAAAGGAAGTTCAATTCTTGGGACATGTTATCAATGTCGACGGCATACACGTCGACCCTGCCAAGGTAGAAGCCATCAGAAATTGGGTAGCGCCTAAAACACCTACCGAAATCCGTTCATTTCTTGGATTGGCTGGTTACTACCGCCGATTTATCTCAAACTTCTCCAGGATTGCCTTGCCTTTGACCACTCTGACTCAGAAGGGAGAACCCTTCGTGTGGGGACGAGATCAAGAGGAAGCCTTCCAAACTCTGAAGAATAAACTTTGCCGTGCACCGATTCTATCGCTTCCGGAAGGTGACGATGACTTTACCGTTTATTGCGATGCTTCAAATCAAGGCCTCGGTTGCGTTTTAATGCAACGAGGGAAGGTCATCGCTTACGCTTCTCGACAACTCAAGGTGCACGAAAAGAACTACGCCACGCATGACCTCGAGTTGGGTGCTGTGGTGTTTGCCTTAAAAATCTGGAGACACTACCTGTACGGCACGAAGTGTGTCATCTATACCGACCACAAGAGCTTACAGCACATCCTCCATCAGAAAGAGTTGAACATGAGGCAGCGACGCTGGGTCGAACTTCTCAGCGATTACGATTGTGAAATCCGCTACCACCCGGGAAAGGCTAATGTGGTGGCTGACGCATTGAGTCGTAAAGAAAGGACCCAGCTGCACTCTATTCGAATTCAATCCAATCTTCCCTCCTTAATTCGCGAAGCTCAGAATCAGGCGCTTGTGAATGGAGATCTCAAGGGCGTTTTGTCGTGTGGAGCCGAACAGAAATTCGAAACCAAGTTGGACGGCATCCTCTATTTTCTTGATCGAGCATGGATCCCAAACTCTGAGCCTCTTCGAACGCTTATTCTAAGTGAAGCCCACAAGTCCAGATACTCGATTCATCCCGGCAGCAGCAAAATGTATCAAGATCTTAAACCTCATTATTGGTGGCCCGGGATGAAGAAAGACATCGCTTTATACGTGATGAGATGTTTGACTTGTTCGCGAGTCAAGACAGAGCATCGAAGGCCGTCTGGGCTGCTTCAGCAACCTATTATTCCTCAGTGGAAGTGGGAAGAGTTAGCTATGGATTTCATCACCAAGCTACCGCGGACGCCTAGCGGTCATGACTCAATTTGGGTTATTGTGGACATTCTAACTAAATCCGCTCACTTTATCCCGGTTCGTGAGGACTACACTACGGAAAAGTTGGCGCGGATATACATTCGTGAGATCGTTTCCCGTCATGGTGTGCCTAAGGGCATTACGTCTGATCGCGACAGCAGTTTTTCTTCCAGGTTCTGGAAATCTTTGCAAAAGGCCTTTGGGACAAGTGTGAAGCTTAGCTCTTCCTATCATCCAGAAACTGATGGGCAGAGCGAGAGGACCATACAAACCCTAGAGGACATGTTGAGAGCTTGTATCCTTGAATTCGGTAATAGTTGGGAAGCTCATCTGCCGCTGGCAGAATTTTCTTACAACAATAGTTACCACTCTTCTATTAAATGCGCGCCGTTTGAAGCTCTTTACGGTCGCAAGTGTCGCTCACCCTTGTGTTGGTCCGAGACCGGGGATTCACAGATCATCGGCCCGGAACTAATACAGGAAACAACCGATCAAATCGCTATCATTCAACAGCGACTCAAAGACGCCCGTTGTCGGCATAAGTACTACGCAGACAAACGACGCAAGCCACTCGAGTTTCAAGTTGGTGACCGTGTTCTGCTGAAAGTTTCCCCCTGGAAGGGCGTAGTCCGTTTCGGGAAGAAGGGAAAGTTCGCTCCTAGGTATGTTGGACCATTCAAAATCCTTGAAAGGATCGGACCAGTTGCCTATCGTCTTGAGCTGCCGCCGGAACTCGGTAGAGTTCACAATGTTTTTCATGTTTCGCAGTTAAAGAAGTGTCTTGTTGACGAGGCCCTTCTCATTCCCGTCGACGAGGTTCGAATTAACGACAATCTGCTTTTTGTTGAAGAACCCGTCGAAATCTTGGATCGCGAGGTCAAGAAGACCAAGCGTAGCCGCATACCGCTTGTGAATGTTCGATGGAATCACAAACGCGGACCCGAGTTTACATGGGATCGCGAAGATCAAATGAAGGAGAAATACCCTCATCTGTTCTCTTAGTCTCTATTCTTGTAATCTATTGTCTAGAAGTCAATATAACATTTGCAGCATGTATCAAATAATTGTGTTATTCAATGAATGTCGTGTTGCCTTATTATGCTTATAAGTATTCTTTTATTTGCATCCACAAATTTGGCTACTCAGGGCTCATGCTGGGAGCACAAGTCATATCTACTCAATCATATGAATTTTGGGGAAATTTATACATTATTTAAGCCAAAAATTTGTCATTCATTCTTGCATTCATGGAGCATGGTTGTGTGTATGTGTGTGGTGTCGTGTCAAATTTTCTAGCCGCACACAATAGAGCTTATACATTGATACAAGGTGAGCTCGTAATTATAGTCCGGAATATAATTACATCAAGGTCACAGGTGTATACGTGTATAAGCAATATGCTATTGTGTAACTAGAAGTCGTGAACTCAAGGTTCGTGTAGAGAAATATTCGACAAAGGTTGAAGAAGTGGTGGGTTAGCCGCTGGTACACCCTATATATAAACCTCTTCGGCACGAGTTGAATATGTCTGAAGCGAAACCTGGAATTAGGGACTTATAGTTAGCGTGGCAGCTGTGAGACATTGAATTCAAGAATTACCGAGGGTAATATTCGCGGAAGATTGAAGGAGTGGTGGGTTAGCCGCTGGTACACCCTATATATAAACCCCTTCAATCCGAAATGAATATGTCTGATGTAAAGCTTGAGGATGATGCCTTGTAGTGGAAAATAGTGTGTCGTCCTGTGTGTCATTGATCTAATAGGAGTCGAAGGAAACACCCAAGTAAGGTTGAAGGAGTGGTGGGTTAGCCGCTGGTACACCCTATATATAAGCCCCTTCGGCTTGATTTGGGTGGTGCCTGAGACGAATATTAGAAGTGGTGGCGCATAGTGGTCATCATGGGATCATGTAATCTTAATCATCGATGCATCAAGTATACTAAAAAGCTAAATTTCGGGACGAAATTCCCCTAAGTTGGGGAGGATGTAACGCCCTGGAATTTGACTGGTAGACAAAAATCAAGGAATCATCGGAAACTATACACTTTGGGGTTCTGGACGATAAGTTCGGAACCCATATCATTGGAGAAATCTGCTTTTATCATTTGAAATGTTTATTTTATAAAACGACATTTACGCCTGGAAGATATTAATTTTTATGCTTTTGAAAAATAAAATGTTCTTATTTAAAAAAAAAAAAAAAAAAAAAAAAAAAAAAAAAGATTTTAAATAATTATTCGGAAAATGGTTTATAAAAGTTTTGCTGAAAAAGTTTTAGTTTGTTTAAAAACTTATGAACTCGACTAGTCTTGACCCGTCGGTAGCCTAAACCCGAACCCGAGTCACCCGAGTATTTAAGCGGAAAATCAAGTATTCTTACACCATCTCTTTCATTTCCACCAACACTTCCCACCCAAACACTCCCACTTCTAGAGAGAGAGTAGTGAGAGAAAGTCATCCAATCTAAGATTCGAGTCCACCAATCTGTTTATCGTTGTTGTCGGTAAGATCTTCTTGAAAATCATACGTTTTTACAACCAAAACCCGCCCCGAATCGAGCAAAAACTCCGACTTTTGTGTCAAGTGTGTTCTTGGTCAAAAACCGTCATTTTTGGTGTCAAAATGCAAGCTTTTGTGTTTAAAAGTACTAGGAATCGATACCCCTTTCAATCCCGAGCATTTCCATGTCAAAAACTTCGATTTTGGGTCAAAAATCTGGAAAATCTGGAAAACCCGTGGGTATCTCCGTCGCCCAGCTTGAAGGAGTCGAGTCAGACTCATTCGATCGAACCAGTCGATCGAATCAGTTCATTCGATCGAACCAGTCGATCGAATCAGTTCATTCGATCGAACCAGTCGATCGAACCAGTCCAGTCGACCGAATAGGAAAGCAACCGAATGGTCTCCAACTCATTCGACCGAATGAGCTTCGTATTCGATCGAACGTCTGTCTATTCGATCGAATGAGTGTCTATTCGATCGAATGTGTTTCTATTCGATCGAATGTGTGTCTATTCGATCGAATGTGTGTCTATTCGATCGAATGTGTTTCGATTCGATCGAATGTGTTCCTATTCGATCGAATCAGGTCAGAACCAAGCTGTTTCGTCTTTAAAACCTAGTTTTTTGCTCGAGATCGTGTAAGGCTTACACTCTTAGACTTAAACTGTGTTGTTAACTTATTATGTCCTTGTCTAGACTTAGAGGATCGACGTTTGACAGCACCCGACCGCCCTAGCAACCACACCTAGTCAACAAGGTGAGTTCATAGCCCCCATTTTTCTTTTAAAGTCTTTCAAATCATTGGGGGTGAAAACATGGTAAATGTACACGTTTTGACAAAACACATTTATTCAAACATTACTTATCATAAACACTTGACAAATCTTTTGCAAACAATGAACATTGGGAAAACAAGTAATCATGGCAGGTTACGCGTACCTTAACTTCCTCGGAAGTTGTGTATGCATAATCAAATATTCAGGAGTAAATATGGGAATCACTCAGCGTTTAGGGAACATTGGACGTTTGGAAATCAAAGTCATGTACCCGTTATACTTTATCATGAAAACACATTATTCATTGGTCAGTCTTGTGATCGTGTGAACAGTGGCAATATAGGTCACAATAGTGCATAGGTTTGATTTCCAAGTGGTCGATTGGTAGACAGGCCATCACTAGATGTGGGATTCTAAAGTGATCGATTTAGAATACACGTGACCTATGGGGTTCTTAAGTGTTCGATTAAGAATCCGAAGGATCTCTTAAGTGTTCGATTAAGGATCCGAAGGATCTCCTAAGTGATCGATTAGGAATCCAAGAGATACTAAAGTACGCTTTAGAATTCTCTCATGGTACCCAAAGTGATCGATTTGGGTTACCATCAAGGAAATCAAGTAGCATAGTGTGGTCTTGTGTGGGGTCGATGTCAGGTCTTGTGTGATCATTATGCATCATTATCATTTTTCATCATGGCATGGTTACATATGATTCTTGGGTATCTTATACATATATCCTTGATACCGTTCCTCCTGCATGCATGGAAACAATAATTGGAATCTTTATACGAAACTCTTGCAGATTCAGTTGAGATGATAAGCATACCAAGCATAGTAGGATAAGTTGTAGGAGTGGTGGGTTAGCCGATGGTACACCCTATATATAAACCCCTACAACTTAGCCTAGTATGCTTGTGTAGGGCTTATCACTACAGTATTAGTTAACCTATGAATTCACTCATCTACTTTTTGTAGTTGACGTTTTATTACATGTTTTCAGGAAATGAAGCAGGAAGTAGCTAATAGCTAATAGAGGCCTTAGAGAGATGAAGGCTAGGCTAGGAGTTGTTTGGAAACTTGATATTTTGTATTAAAACAATTGGTTTCATGTTACCTGGATGATGTAATATTTGACAGTTTGGTTATGTTTATGCATTTAGACTTTTATACTATTGTGCTCAATCAATCACGACCTAGTCGCCACGCCTCGGTTTTCCGCCATTACGACCGGGGTGTGACAGGGCAGTTCCTTTTGAAGTGATCCGTGCTGCCGCATTCGTAGCAAGCATGGCTAGTGGTCACCATCTGGTTTCCTTGCGGGTTCTGCTGTCGGGCTGGTTGAGTTCTAAATGGTTGCGCACGAATTGGTTGCGGTTGACGGTTCAGGTTGTTCAGATTTGTCTTACAATTTGGTGCGTAGTGTCCAACCCTGCCACACCGGTGGCACACTACCTCCTTGCACACGCCACTATGGTGGTAACCACATTTCCCACATTTAGGAAACGTTCCCCTCTGCGGTTCTTGCCTTCCGCCCGAACTAGTCATGGCATAGCTCTGGGCAGCGGGCCTAGCTCGTTTACCTTGCTGTTTCTCTCGGATCCTATTGTCATACGTACCTCGCTTTCCCCCGGCCGACTCTCCCGTCGCCTTTATCGATCCGCTCCTTAAGAAATCATACGTGACAATACCAGCCTGTGTCACTGCACCCTCATACGTCTGGTGCCCTCCCGCGTTAACTATACTCCTTACTACTGGAGTAAGTCCCCAAATATAACGTTCCACCCTCTTTGACTCTGGGGTGACCAACCACGGCACTAATCGTGACAGTTCATTAAACCGGTTGGTATATCCCAAGTGGTCCGCCCCATGCATCTCTAGGTTCCACAACTCATGTTCCAGTTTCTGCAATTCATTCTTTGGGCAGAAATGTTTCAAAACAAGATCCTTAAGCTCTGCCCAGGTCATGCGGTTTGTCGCCGCCTGACCTCGAGTCTGTACTATGGTGTTCCACCATGTCAAGGCATGGTCTGTGAACGTACAGGTGGCGTACTTAACGACACAATCCTCGGGACAGTTGCTGATATTTACCACTGATTCTATTTTCTCTAACCATTTCACTAACCCATTCGGTCCTTCCGACCCGTTAAATTCTAAAGGCTTGCATAACATAAAATCCTTGATTGAACAACCCCTGGATAGTCCAGTGCGGTTGGTCTCTACAGTAGGGATAGGGCCATTACTGTCGGTAGCGACCACCGTAGGCGGTGCGTCAGTACTCGGCATAGTGTTGTCATTCCTTGGAGGATTAGTATTTTGTTCCCCGCCATTATTTATGGGCGTTTGATTGCTCGGAGGGGTTGGATTGGTCGAGTTATTAATACTGGCGGCGATGCGCGATACTATATCCGGTATCGCCGCCTCCAACTGTTGAGCAATCAAACGGCTCACATCTACTTCCGATATTTTCGTTGATCGTTTCGGTGCCATTCTACACAACATCAAGGAAACACATATAATTAATACCATTCCAAATTATGAAACACAAACACATTCCATACATTAATAAACATTAGTACATATTACACAAACATCCATTTACATACTTCCCAGTCATCATTACACAACTAAGTTTTAATACAAAGGGCCTATGTTGGTATCATCCTCGACATAACCCGCAATGGGTCAGTGCTTGAATGATACCCAAAAGTATCGATAATGATATGCCCTACAAGAGACCCCCTATGGGCCAGTGGTTGTACTATAACTAAACAAGATTCACTCCGTGTTAGTATCACCACTAACTACTTACACGGAGTATCAAAAAGCGGTTCAAGATTCTACCATCCAACACATCTACACATGGTGGTAAACCAACCCCACCAACACCGCCACCAGCACCACCAACACCACCATCATAACCCGCATTCGGGTTTCCATCTGGACGATCAACCAGTGGGAGTATGAGCACTCCCTTTTTAACTGGTTAATAGCATACTGGTGGTCCAGTATGCTGTCCCCGAGGTACGCTCGCCTCTGTACCCCCACGACCAGGGCGGCAGAGTGCTCGTTCACCTGCTCGGTGAGAACACGTAGCCAAGCCGCCAAGTCCCGCTCCTGCCTTGGCAGACCCCACACAGGTAGGGTTGCAGGCTCGGGTTGGGGGCGGGAAGACTCGCCCCGGTGGTATGTGGATCTGGGTGGGGTAACAGTGGGCGGAACATACGGGGCACTGATCCGCGCCGTGAGGCGGGGACCGTGTCTGGGGGGAATCGGGGCGGTCTGTGGTGCGGGCGGGGTAGGAGACCTGGTAACCCTAGCAGGGGAGGGTAAACTAGCACTCCTAGCTGGGGTGGTCTGTCTAGAAGTACTATGACTAGCCTCCGAAGGCTCGGAGCTGGGTGCTACACTTGGGCTTCCAGAGGCCCCGGAACTGACCTCTTCCGGGTCCTCTTCCGTCGACACACTAGGTGTTCTTGCCATTTTTACCTGCACACAAGTTAACATATAGTCCATTTTCATAGTGTAATTCATAATTAAATTAATCATGCACTTACTTATACAATTTTGCCACATAATAATATTATTATACATTTACACATATGTTGCCAATTTTACCTATTTAAGTCCCCCGTGACTTCCCCTGAATTCCCTCGTGCAGACAAGTCTGTTATTATGTTCCGGACCATAATAACCCACTTGTCCATCCAAGTTCATCCCGATCTCGTCACAATATATTATTAGTTGATATTCAGATCCTATAATACTTGAGCTACTGGTTATATTTTAGGTATCTTTTTCAGACATCCTAATTCTTTATAACCAATGGCTCTGATACCAAGTTCTGTAACACCCCGTAACCGCAGCGGAAACGTACACGGGATGCAACAGACACGTCTGATATCAACAGCATTGCTTATAAAGAAAATACCACTACATTAATTTATAACATATTACATTGTTGCGAGTTTCATTACTGTCTAGGTGTTACACACATATTTTACCGATAAGACATTAATAAATTCATTACAAAACATAGAGCAGCAAGCTTCCAACAGGTAGCACAGATAGTTAAGCACATATCAATCATTCCAACCTGGGCATACCTAGAAAACATGTAAAGAAAACGGGTCAACTACGAATAGTTGGTGAGTTTCACTAATTTAAATAAACACTGACAAATCATTTTAATAATCATTTATTACCAATATAATCATGCTGGGAACTATGTTACCCCAGAACATTTCCATTAACTTTCTGGGAACTATGTTACCCCAGAACAATAACACCCCTGGGAACTATGTTACCCCAGAACAATAAATACCCTTGGGAACTATGTTACCCCAGAACAATAATAACCCCTGGGAACTATGTTACCCCAGAACAATAATAACCCCTGGGAACTATGTTACCCCAGAACAATAATAACCCCTGGGAACTATGTTACCCCAGAACAATAATAACCCCTGGGAACTATGTTACCCCAGAACAATAATAACCCCTGAGAACTATGTTACCCCAGAACAATAATAACCCCTGGGAACTATGTTACCCCAGAACAATAATAACCCCTGGGAACTATGTTACCCCAGAACAATAATAACCCCTGGGAACTATGTTACCCCAGAACAATAATAACCCCTGGGAACTATGTTACCCCAGAACAATAATAACCCCTGGGAACGAACTATGTTACCCCAGAACAATAATAACCCCTGGGAACTATGTTACCCCAGAACAATAATAACCCCTGGGAACTATGTTAACCCAGAAAAAATAACACATGATAAACATTTTATATATTCTGTGCATCAGACCATATATATATAAATGTACAAGTATTTCCATACGATCGGTATGTACTTAAATACTTTAAATAAGACATGTTTTCCGCCCCGGGAAAATATAATTAAAACAATTCATTAAAAGGGACTCGTGAAAACTCACCTTTTTGTGAGTCGATGAGTAGTATAAGGAACAGCTACGTGCCTGGATCTGTAATATAATATCTAGTCGTTACTATATAATTCCCATAACTTAAATACGTATCAATTGGTACATCTGGGAACATTGTTAACCCAGTACTGTACTCGATTCGGGGACAATGTTAACCCCGTGACACTTCTAAGGACTCAGATTGACATTGCTTAGAGTTTGACAGTCAATTTAGTTAAGGTGATGAAATTATAGCTCGGTTTGACACCCCGTTTGGCCGTGGGGCCCGTTTCCGTCATTTCGGTGCCGGAAACGGTAAAATCGGGTAAAATTACCCAAATCATCCGAATTATTTTCGGATGATTTATTTTTACTTAATTTACTTAGATTTATGAAATAGTCCATTTTTAGAGTTTTCATGTACCAGTCAGCTCGCTTATGCGAACTTTGCCGGTTTACACGTTTTAAGCTTTAAAAACTTGTTTTTATGTTCTTTTTAGCACAAATAATTACCCGATTAGTCTCGGGTCTTGAAATTTTGCACAAAACTTAATTTGACAGTAAGGAATTTTGTAAAAATTTTCCAGATTTATTTTCTTATATTTACATTTATTTATCTATTTTTAAATCTTATTAAAATACTAAATATATCAAAAATACCAAAACACTTTAGAAAATTCCCAAATTTTTCTGGGATGATCTTTATCATCCTCATAACTTTCTGGAATTTTCCCAGATTTATTTTCCTATATTTACATTTATTTATCTATTTTTAAATCTTATTAAAATACTAAATATATCAAAAATACCAAAACACTTTAGAAAATTCCCAAATTTTTCTGGGATGATCTTTATCATCCTCATAACTTTCTGGAATTTTCCCAGATTTATTTTCCTATATTTACATTTATTTATCTATTTTTAAATCTTATTAAAACACTAAATATATCAAAAATACCAAAACACTTTAGAAAAATCCCAAATTTTTCTGGGATTATCTCTATCATCCTCATAACTTTCTGGAATTTTCCCAGATTTATTTTCCTATATTTACATTTATTTATCTATTTTTAGATCTTATTAAAACACTAAATATATAAAAAATACCAAAACACTTTAGAAAAATCCCAAATTTTTCTGGGATGATATCTATCATCCTCATAACTTCCTGGAATTTTTCCAGAATTTAAAACTAATTTTTCAAGCCATTTTCACCCTAAACCGAGCTAGAAAGCCCTAGAACTCGTTTCACCGAAAAGCCTACTTAGACTTTTCCAACTGAGCTCAAATTTTGTGGGTGACTTTTATATGTTATAAAAAGCTTATCTTAAATTTTCCGGAATTTTTCATCATGTTTTGCTATTTTTCACTATTTTTGGCCAAAACCGAGCATTAAATTCATCAAATATTCATCTTTTATCCAAAAATTACCAAAAATTCACAGATCTCATATTTTCATGTGTAGATCATCTCTGTGAAATTTCGTGACCCGACTCTAAGCACACGAAAATCTGTCCAAATCTCATATACACACGAAAACCGAACTATTTTGTGTTTTCTAGCTTTAGATCGCAAGGATCTCGGTTTCTAGCCTTTGCTAGCCGCTAGATACAACACTTACAAGCACATCAACACCACACCAAGCAAGTTATACCCACAATCAAGCCATTTCTTTCCTAGTGTCGGTTAAAACATCAAAACAACGATTTTGACCGTAAAAATCCGTTCTCGACTCTTTTTACTCATTTCTTGGATCAAGATCCTTTGTATAACTTGTATACATCCTTTGATCACACGAGAATCGGTTTCATCTCGGGTTTTCACCCATTTTTCACATGAAACCTCCTTTTCTCCATATTATAGAATCAAAACCAAGAATCAACCATAAAAACATGTTTTATACCTTCAAATCTTTGGTTGGAGATCAAGAAAATGGATGGGTCTTGAAGGTTGAGAGAGTTTGAGAGAATTGGTGTGAAAAAAAAAGAAAATGTAATGTGTAAAGAGGGTAAGGGTGGCCGGCCTAATGAGGTGGTGTGGGGGGGGCCCACATCTCAAATATTGTCCACACATTTGGATTACACAATCCGGATAATGTTGTGGATAATCTGGTTCAGTTCGTTTCTCGTTTAAACTCGTAATTCGGCTTGAAACGAAATTAAAATGGTCGTTTTTCGGGTTAAAGTAAAATTTTCATAAAACTGATTTAAAAACTTTAAAAACTTAACCCATGACATTAAAACATCATATTATTAATAATTACGCATCTTTTTCGGCTTGATTGATCGTCTCTTGCTTGGTTTGGTGTTAAAGGCTTCGTTTAGCGTACCGACGTACCATTAAATCGAAATCCTTTTTCTGTGCTATAATTTACTTATCCCGAAGCATTAATACTTCGTAAATATCACTAAACATTATATACTTCGTCTATAATGTAATTCCCGATTCGTTCGGGTTTCAATAACCGATCAATGATTAATTGTAATTCCAATACGATTCACTATATAATTGAGTATGATTCATACTGTGAACCATATATATTCGTATCAATGTGCTATAACTCATATAATCAATATTAAATAACACGTAAAGAGTATATTCCGACTAGGGTATACCTGGATTTGCCGGAATCGTTACAGGTGATTTGGGGCAACGATACAAACATCGATGTGATAAGGGTATGGTGCATACGCCACAGTTACATCCTATATATAAGTGTCCTTATCATATTTTCCATTTGTAGCGTTGTTCGGGCCACTTAAAGATCTGTGTTTTTTACTTTAAAGAAAATTAGAAAATGTTTCTATTGATTTTAATTCTAAATTTTATGTTATAGTTTTTCCTTGATTTTAGGATGAGATTCCCAAAAGTAGAGAATACTGTAACATTCGTTAATTTTTCAAACCCGAAAACTCAACTCGTTTAATATCCGGATCTTCTTTTAATTTCTTAACTTGATCGTTAACCTTATTTTACGTATTTTATACTCTAATCAAAGTCTAGGGGTTAAAAATGTCAATTAATAAACTTTCTACAAAAACATGTTCTTTGCGTAATCGCATGATCAAATTTAACAAAGTTCTCTTTCATCATCTATATTATTATTAATAACTTTTATTATTAATTTATTATTATTATTATTATTATTTTATTATTATTATTATTATTATTATTATTATTATTATTATTGAATGATAGATTATTCATTTCAAGTTATTAACATTATTTTCATATGTGCAAATACTTGAATATATTTTCACTTCATTGTTTACATGTGTAATCGCTAAATTTGACACATTGAATCGAGTATGTTTAGATAAATATTTTAACATTTAAAATAAATAATGTAGTAATTTTAAATTAATTATTATCGTAAGTATTTTACTTGACATCTTTTATAATAGAAACACATCTTTCTACCATATTCCAAACATAAGTTTCTCTCCCAGACATACCTACTTAACCCCCTTCTAATCAAAAACTATAAATACCCTTCATTTTCATCTTATCTTTTTTCTCATTCAACTCTTCTTCTCACCCTAAAACATTCCTCCAAGTAAGGTTTTAATTTTGTTCTTCATTTTCATCATATTTTCTTTTTTCTCTCTTATTTTTCTTTTTGTTTATATTGGTTCTAAAACCATCATATAATCATGTCAAGGATCCCACATTATTTGTACACCATGGTGTGTGGCAAGGAGGAGACAAATAACTAAATGTTGGAAGATGATCTTCAGTGGTCACACCTTCACAAGTTCTTGCATTCTTGTTGTTTTTGTTTTATGAATCAAGAGGATTTTGATGATATATGACCAAATATATTGTATTTATCTTACCATAAGTGGTTCATAATTTTTCTTTGTCAATATCCATTACAAAGCATCTAGAACATTGTTATTTACAATGTTCCATAATTTTTTGACAAATGTTGAGCAATAACTTGGTCATAACAAACTAGAATGAAGAAAGGCCCAATCCTATCACTAAATTCTTTACGTTACAGTTCTAACGACTGTTTATTTGTATTTTTGTTCTTTCGTAAGGCTTCACCATCGTTATTTTAAAATCTGTGCGCAGATTTGAACCCCTTTAGAAGAATGGTTGTTTTAGCCAATATCGGGTCTGAATCTGACCAAACTTTCGAAACAAAAGTTGTTCCTAACAAATTGATTTAGTTGAGTATTCTCAGACAACAAGCCGTCCAATTTTTTTTTCATTTTTCCTTTTCTTTTTCAAGTACAAGTTATCATATCTTCATAACATTATAATCCTTAGTTAATTATTCATAAAACACAAAATAAAAACTAGCTTTATTACTTTTATTTAGGGCTTACACGTTAGGATATTCACATGCTTAACCAAGATCTTAATCTTTCAACCCACCAAATTCAAGGTGAGTTTACATACCCCTTTTCATATTTTTTATATTCTGGGGGTAGCATGTATACCATATGTATTATTCGAGTTGTATTACCATATCTATTCAAAACACAATTAAACTTATGTTTAGGTGTGATTCTTGCATGCTCTATGGTTATGCTCTATGTGCTTAAGTGTTTATTTTATTGTTTGGTGGTTTGGTATCTCATCCTCATCTATTCTCATCTTGTATGATCATACATTTACCCAAGTACATTGAATTTGTATCAATAGGAACGAGTCCACATCTATTTAATTGTTTACAATTTCATAAGAATTGTATGTTTATTATTATTCACTTATGAATTGAGATTTTATCTATATATATATATATATATATAAACTTAAACTTATGTATTCTTATCAACATTCTTGTTGACAAACTCTATTTTATACATGCTACAGGTTGAAATATTTGATGTTATGAAGATTGAAGATAGTTAGTTTGCCTTAGGATATTTATTCATAATACAAAAGTATAATGTATTTGATTCGATTATTATAATTTTGTACTTGTTTTAATGTTAATGAATTAAATAATTATTATCCCTTTAATTAGTGTCTTTTGAGCTACTGTCCGATTATGTAACATCCTAGTTTTGATAATAATAAATAAAATTAGTTTACTTAATAGTGTGTTATTATTTAGTTAAGTTAAATAAAAATAGCAAAGTGTGGGCTTGGACAATAAAAGATGGAATAAGGGATGGTGATAGGCCTAGGTTTCATACGCTTAGAGGTATATAAACACCCTTAAACCTCCCTAAAATCCTTAAACCATCATTTCATTCATCCAGCCTCCCTACACACACTCAAAACACACACACACACACACACACAAAAGCTCTCATCATTTTGGACCTAGATGCGAGCTGAAGTAAGGTTGGATTTCTTGCTAGAGAATCATCAAACAACAAGAAATATGTCTAAGATCACGTATTGGTCTAGATCCAAACGGAACCGGAACCCTAAAAGGTACGTTTTAGATGTAAAAGTTAAGTTTTAAGTATCGGTTTGCTTTAAGGTTTGATATTAAGGCAAATTGAAACTTAGCATGAAAGAAAAATGTAAAATTAGTCATAAACAAGTCTTCGGTTTGAAATGGGACAAACGGGTGGCGTTTGGACCAAGTTAGAGTAGGAAAAGAAAGTATGAAAGTATGAAAGAGTATATGTATGTAAGAAGGAATGTATGAATGTATGAAAAAAAGGTAATGTTAGTATTTAATATATATACCTTCAGGTATCGATATATAAGTATGTGAAGGTGATGTATATTGTCTGAGTAACTAGAACTCACTCAGCGTAGCTGACATTTAGTATGCACGCATGCAAATATACATAGACAACTGGCTTGAGATGGACACATGGCATGTGAAGAAGATCTGGCATTGAAGGAGAGAAGAGTTTATTATTAATATATGTAATATATGGTTGACTTATAATTCTTTCACGAAAAGTTTTAATTAACTCTGATATTTAGAACTGTGTTTATGAATAGATCCAACACTGAAAGTAGGGCACCCGGGTCCCGGGCCTTGCAAATCAATACGCTATGCCCCGACATGTAAGGCCTCAGTCCCGGTGCCCTACTTTGGCTTTGGATTTACTAATAAACACAGTTCCAAATATCAGAGTTAATTAAAACTTTTCGCAGAATAATAAACTTCACACATATATTACGAAATCGTTCAAATCTTTTCAAATTAAACATCTTCTGTCTTTCAAATGAAAACATAAACCATAATAACATCATAACATTTTCCTCAAGATGCCAGTGTCTTCAGTCCAATGCCATGTGTCCTTATTCAAGCGAGCTGCTTCAACCTATTCACCTGTGTATATACTAATAGTTAGTTACACTGAGTGAGTTCTAGTTAATCAGGCAACATACAATACATTCAAATACTTACATATATATACGTATCCGAAGATACATATTCATACTTAGCCTATTATCTTTCTTCCATACATACATACATACTTTCATCCATACATATACATTTTAAAGAGCATTTCGCCCTATAACCTTCGCATATATTATTAGGGTATGTTCCCTACATTCGCATATATTATTAGGGTCTGTTCCCTACGTTCACAGATATTATTAGTGTATGTTCCCTGCGTTCGCATATATTATTAGGGTATGTTCCCTACGTTCGTAGATATTATTTGGTTATGTTCCCTACATTCACAGATATTATTAGGGTATGTTCCCTTTTTAAACATACATTCCATCCATCCGATAACCATACATACCTTTCCTTATATAAACATACTTTCGTACATACTCATTTCATTACGTACTTTCATACATACTTATCTCATATTAGACATGCTACACATTACACTCCATATCGATACGTGCAATATCCGAAGATCATTCACGCAGTGACAAGCATTCATTCATAACATTAATACCATATTAACGAATCAATCATCATAGCATACACTTATCAATTAAGGTAAGTGTATTAACATTCACATTGAGTATGCACACAGCCCCGAAAACATAACAAGAAAGTGGGGCAAGAAACTCACCTGAGCTCGGTTCCTTTTCGAGTTAATGGTAACTCCTCTCTTTAGTTGGGCATGGTTAACTATGTAACAACCACACGTATCGATTAACTATCACTACCCACAGCGCCCCTGGCAGCTGGGTCCGGGGGCGGCAGCCCCTAGTAGGGTCCAAGGGTCAGAGCCCCTGACTGGGGTCGAGCTGCCAGTTCAGCTTGGAAAATTTTTATTTTCATTAACAGTCTTTAACACAAATTTCATTAGAATTCCTAAATGATTATTTTATTCGTTATGACGAATGACTTCATTCGTTATAACGAATGGTCTGATTCGTGTCTTAAAGAGAAGAACGAATGAGTAACGAATGAATAAGGCCATTCGTGATATCCTTGAGACGAATGAGAGGCTCATTCGTTACGAGAACACGCGAATATCTATAACGAATGGGTTGATTCGCTGACTGATCATAACGAATGAATGGGTAACGAATGAATATATCATTCGTGACTTCTATATGATGAACGGGAGGTTCATTAGTTACCAGGGCATGCGAAAGCTTCTTATTCGTAATGGCTGAGCAAAGAATGACCAACCATTCGTTTATCATAACGAATGAACATCAGTATTATCCAATCCTTGACCCAAATTGTCAAAGTCAAAATTGTTAAGAACACCAAAGAGTTAACAGCCACCAGATTGGAAATTAACCTTCAGTTCATGATGAAACAACACAAATCTAGTATCAATGGACTCATATTCCCAGCACCAACAAACCTCTATCATCCAATCAGTCGAACATCATGTCTAAATGGTGATTTTTTATCGATATATACATATGGCTTAACATATGTTTAATTAACCCACCAGATGTTAACGAATTTCAACTAGAATGGTTGCGTTTGATTCATTTTTATCGTTTATACATAGATCTAGGAATAATAAACGAGCCGAACAAGTTTTTGTAAAAGAACGTACCTTTAAACAAATCGGTTTACAAACGTGATCTAGTCTTGATGTCGGTTTTGGCTCATTGCGATGCTCTAACACTAACAAGCTCGGGTTTTTACCTTCGGATCTTGGTTCGGGATATCAGAAGGTGTTTGTGTGTGTTTTTTAGAGTGTATGGAGGCTAAGAATAAGAATGAGGGTTTTAGGGTTTAAAGAGTATTTATACTCCCTTAAGCCCATGAACCTAAGGACCATCACCATCCCTTATTCCATCTTTTTAATGTCCAAGCCCACTCTCTAATATTTTATTCATTTAAACTAAATAACGACACGTCAATAATAAACGAAATTTCCTTTATTAATATTATCGAAAGTAGGATGTTACATGACATGTTCCTCCGCCTTTGGTCGGGGAGTGACATCGTAGAGGGTTAGGTCCACTAAAGCTACATTGGACTATTGTTGGGCTAGGCAAAATGATAGCAGCAAACAATCAGTATATAAATAAGATAGATGAAGTTATAACATCTGAGTATGGTAGCTTGGTGGGTTTTGTGTGAGTTATAGTTTGGGAGGCTGCGAGATCAAAACCCGGCTCTCGCAAGCCGTTTTATTTTTGCGAGATAATTAACATGCAACATGAAACTAAGATAAAAAATAAGAAAAAGGAATCAAATAACAAATCAGCTGCTTTAGTAGAGTGATTGAATTGCGAGATTGAGAGTGGAATGTCCCGAGTTCGAATCCCGGATCTCCCAATACTATTTTTGCGAGATTTCTGGATTGCGAGTTGGGATGATTTGCATGGGCAGATTTACGAGTTGGGCTAGATCTGTGAGAAACGGATTTTGCGAGATGGATTTGCGAACTGGGCTAAGCAGAGTGGGTTTTATGTTGGGCTTGGCAGACTGGCTGATTGCAATAACATAAGCTATCCAAACTTTCTCGTTAACTTTTTAAAAGAAAAGTTAGCCGATAAATGAAAGCAATATATGTAATAAATGAAGAGTATGAACGTTAAAAGTAAGAAACGGAAAGAGTTAAATAACGAATTTCGTTAAACGATGTAACCTTGTCATATCAATTATCTAAACAAACGAGCCTAGCTTATTGAGCATGTTTAAGTAACTAAAACAAAGTTAGTTAGGTCTATTAGTTAGTTACACAGTTAATTAACAAGTATACATGTTAAACAGTTAGTTGTGCACAAATAAAGGAGGGTTTACTGTTAGCTCTGAATGTAATTGGATTCGGGTGATTTTCTAGCCCCCCCTTTCCTTTTAAATGATTTTGGGGTTGTATGCATACTCGTAGGAAGAAAGTTGATACACCTCGCTTTAATTTTGTGACGTATATTTTATCTTATGTTATATAAATATTATGTATTTATATTGAATGTATGAAAGAACAAGTTTGTTGGTGCGTGGACAATATTCGGATTTTACACGTGTTGTGAAGGAATGTGTGTAAGTTAAATGTATGCCAGTATGTACATGCTTACTAGTATAGGTTCCTTACATGGATAATAGTTAGTATTCCTTAAATGGATATTATATAAATAAGTATATGTTCCTTGTATGGATAACAAATGTTGTTCCTTCTATGGATAATATATAGGGTTCCTTGTATGGATAATAAACATTGTTCCTTTTTTGGATAATATTTAGGGTTCCTTGTATGGATAATAAGCGTTGTTCCTATGATGGATAATATATAGAGTTCCTAGTATGGATAATAAATATTGTTCCTTCTATGGATAATTCACATTGTTCCATTTATGGATAATATATAGTGTTCCTTTTATGGATAACGCACAGTGTTTCTTCTACGGATAGTATATAGTGATCCTCATATGGACAATAGTAAATGTTCTTTTGATAGATATTATGTAACGTTCCTCTTATGGATATTTATAAAAGTTTCTATGTACAAAGAATAAAGCTAGAACTCACTCAATGTGTAGCTGACTTTTAGTATGCATGCAGGTATTGTTGATGACGTGGGAAGCTTGAGGTGCGTACGAGGCTATTCATATTGAAGATTAGTTATAGAATGAAGTTGTTATGTAAAAACTTTTAATTTCCGCTGCCGATTGTATGTGCTTCCACTTTAACGAACTGAGTTTATGAGTAAATCCAACGCTAAAGTAGGGTTCCAGGGTTTGGGCTTTACAGTTAGAGGGTTACATTTGTTTTGTATTCTTATAATCTTGTAATCCTTATTAAGGGCTTAAGCACCTGACGTTAATATAACGTGTGTTTTGAAGTCCATCATGTGTTTGTTTGTGTTTGTTCTTTATTAGTCTTGAATCACTTTGTTGTTAGTTTCCGCCTAACAACGAGTTTGTTGATATCATATTGAAAGATTCTGATTTGGGACTTACAATTGGTATCAGAGTCTACCTATTCTAGGCTCGGTGTTGGTGATATCAAGGATTCAAGATATTGTTTTGGTTGATATTCAGTGGGTATTTTCTGGAAATAAAGATCACTGGTATTCGTGTGTTCTTCGTGTTCATCTGGGTTTGTTTGAGATATTTATGAGAGATACCTGATTTGATCTTTGGTATTTAATTCAAATCTCTGAATTCTCAGGATTTGATTTGTTTACCAAAACTAATCTGATCAACATTGGATCTTGGCTTACATAGTTATCGGATCTCAAACCAGGTTCTCGGCAACAATTGATTGTTCTTGGGTCTCAAAACAGGTTCTCAGCAACAATTGATCATTCTCGGGCAAAAATCAGGGTTCTTGGCAACAATTGATCATTTTCGGGCAACAATTTGGGGTTCTCGGCTCAGATAACGAGCTCTCGGCAACGATTAAAGGTTTTCGGGATCAATTGGTGTTCCCAGCTAGTGTATTCTCGGTTACCACTGTTATCGGGTTTTAGTTGGTTTTAGGCCTTAGTCTATTTGGCTATTGTTATTTGGACTATGACTTTGGACTCTTGATTGAAATTGACCAACTAGCAATACATCATCCAATGCTTCATTGCATCAAGAGTTGGATTCCATTATGGGAACTACCACTCGTGTACCCCGTCTATTGTCTTATGAGGGGTTTGCTAAGTGGAAGTTCATGTTCGAAAAGTGCGTGAAGATGAAGGATGCAAAGATTTGGAGAAGCATTGTCAGGGGTCCCCAACCTATCACTTTTGAGAGAGAAAATGGTGAAGTAGTTGTAAAGCCCATCGAAATGTACTATGACGAGGATTTTGAAAAGATTGAGGAGGATAAGAAGAATCTTGCATTTAAACTTGAACAGGGCTACAGCGTCAACTTTGAGATCAATTTCTGGTAGTGGGTAACAGTCCTTTGGGCACGCTTTTTTTAGGTCCTTAAAATCTATGCACATTCGCCATGCTCCGTTGCTCTTGGGAACTATGACCGGATTAGCGACAAAAGTCTAGTACTGAATTTCATGGATGATTCCAGCATGCAAAAGATCTTGAACTTGTTCATTCATAGCTTTGGTTTGTTCCGGACCCATCTTGAGTTTCTTTTGGACAATTGGCATGAATACTGGGTTCACCCGCAGCTTATGCTCCGCAATCCTCCGTGGGACACCAGTCATATTTGCCAAGAGAAGATGTCCATGTTCTTTGTTAACAATTGCTTCAAAAATGTCCTTACTATCTCGGAGATAGGCAGCCCAATCGTTATTGTTTGGTCCCAAAACTTTTGTTTAACACCCACTTCACTGGTTCAGTTCTCTGAACTTTCTTTGATACCTTGCTAGGTTTTGAACTTTTCATTGTGAAGCAGTGACGGTTTATGCGGATGATTGCTACACCTGTGTGGGTCGGAACCCCTACTGCACTATGAGCTGTAGAAGGATGAGCATTGAAATCACCAATTGCCTCACGCCCTAAGATGATATCATGTTTTGATGTCGCCGGTAAGACCAGGAATTCAACATCTTCAGTTCTTGAATGTGTTTCATCACTAAGGTGTTGTTTGTTTTTTAAGACAAAAATTATCTGCAATCCGATTTCATCTGATTTAATGTCTTCAACTTAAGATGTGGTCTGAAGGTCTGCAATTTGATAATATAATCCTGTTTGTTTTATAAACTTGATATCGTCTGCATAAGCTGAAAATTAGTATCTATCATATATATTACAGTAGATAAAAGTCATTTAATGTTTGTAAACTGCTAAAATAATTGGTAGTGGTGTACGAACTATGGAAGTGGGTGGTGGTAGACGATTTTGGTAGGCGGTGAACGGTGGGTGGTGGTGATGGACGGGTGTGGTAGTGGGTGGTGGACGGTGATGGTGGCCGACAATGGGTGGTGGTGGTGATGAACAGTGGTGGTGGGTGGTGGACTATAGTGGGGGTGGGTGGTGGACTATGGTGGTGGTGGTGGAGGCGGATAGTGGGTGGTGGTGGTGGTGGTGGATGGAGGTGGCAACGGATAGTGGGTGGTGGCGGTGACGGGTGGTGGTGGATGGTGGTGGCAGGTGGTGGTGGCGACGGACGGTGGGTGGTGATGGTGGATGGTGGTGGTAGTGGACGGTGGTTGTGGCCGACGGGGGTGGTGGTGGTGATTGATGGGTGGTGGTGGGTGGTTGACGGTGGTGGTGGTGAGTGGTTGACGGTGGTGGTGGCGAACGCTGGGTGGTGGTGGTGGTGGACGGTGGTGGGTGGTGGTGGCGGCGGACGGTGGGTGGTGGTGGTGTTGGACATTGGGTGTTGGTATGATGTTAAGAAGTGTGAAGATGTGTGAAGATGGTGATATTAGCTTATTTTTTAAGACCATAAAAGCAGTTATCAGATATTTTCTTTTAAAAAACAAACAGTCTTCAGAAGCTTATGTCTGCGTGCCCGCAGACGTAGGCTCCTTGCAGACCTTATAAGCAAAAACAAACACAACCTAAGTGTGACTGGAAAAGATATTACCCCTCGCAGGTGCATCACTTCACCCCCAAAACCATACACAGGTGCGTGAATTGGCTTCAGCCTCACCTTGTCGTCTTCGTCAAGTTGTTCAAAACATTGTTCGTACATTATGTCCTAAGTACTTCCAGTATCAAAGAAGACATAATGTGAACGGTAATGACCTATGAGGGCAGTGATTATTAACAGATTTTTGTTGCAAGGACCCCTTTTGAGCCGCGGGAAAATTACGGGTTCATTCTTCCACTCCTCTTCATCAAATTCTCTCCTTTTTCCTCCAATTATGCGACCTACTTGAATCATGTGAATGTTCAAGTCTTTGACCTGTTTTTTAGGCGGGCCCTGGTTGTCCTGTACAGGAGCTTTACTAGACCCTTGTCTTGCATTTTTGACCAAGTGTCCTAGTTTTCCAGACTTGACCGCCGCTTCAATTTCACTCTTCAAAGCTAAACACTCATCCGTGTTATGACCGATGTCATCATGAAATGAGCAATGTTTCTTAGGGTTGAGGAATGTTCTTTTCGTGGGTGGCTGAGGTTTCCTAAACTTCACGTTCTCAGTGGTGAGGACTTCTGAAGGAGTTATTGACAATGGAGTCCAATTGTTGTTAACTCGCGTTGAGGTGCTTGTTTTGTTCTTGTTACCTATCAGAGATCTTGCATCAAACTGCTTCGATGTATCCGCGGAAGACTGAAGCCTTGACCAAATTGTTCCCTTGGCTTGTCTACTCGGTCGCGGATTTTGAAATTCTACTTTTGGAATCAGAACCCAAAGTCTTCTCCGTTCTTGCAAACAGTTTTGTTGCGGACATTATTTCGTCCCAAGTCTTAGGCATTCCATCTCTGCCAGTAAAGGTGCGGATCAATTCGTTACTCCGCACATTCTTGGGGAAGGCTCCCCTCAACATGTCTTCGCTAATTCCACCAATATTGACACTCTCATTGTTAAACCAAGAAATGAAGTCTTCAATAAACTCATTGTTATGTCTAACAACGTCCAATATCTTAGAAGGATCACGGGTATGCTTCTTCTGTTGATTGAAGTGTTAGGAGAATTTAGCTACCAAGTCGTCCCAACTCTGGATTTTCCTATCCAGCAATTTTTCAAACCATTCACGCGCTGCCCCGGTTAACGTCAATGCAAACATGTGATACCAGTAGGGGATGGTCCATCCACTGATGCCTCCCACTGCCACGAAGTTCAACAGGTGATCACTAGGATCAGTCATCCCGTTGTACTTTCCCAAAGACGTAGGAATTTTTGCATTAACTGGGAGCGGAGCTGTTGCGATGCGCGCAATGAATTTTGACTTCTCAGCAAAGGCTGCAGGACGGTATGGTTTTGTGAAGTCTTCTTCCGCATCACTGTGGTACTCAGTATGGCGAACTACCGCACGCGGGCGACTAGTTCCCTCTCGCCTATGATTCCTGTTATCTCTACTGTAATAACTGAATTCACTTGGACGGTATGTTGAATCATAACTTTCAAATTCACCCCTATAGGAGGGCGGACGTATGACCATGTTAGGACGTTCATGCCTCCTCCTAACAGACTCATCCTAAGGAAACCCCTCAGTTTGAATGATTTCGCGCATTTGACTCCTCCGCACCGTTGTTGGAGGAGATGGAGATCTCCTCGGAGACTCATCATAAGCTAAAGTACGAGCACATGTTCACTCTTCACGAACCATGCGCTCATACTCAGCTGCAACATTTTATTGCTGGATACGTAAACAATCCTCAGGGGACAGGATTCCTCCAGCTCTGGAACTATGACGGTGAAGTCTCGTCGGCTCAGAATTATTAGATCCGTCTTCCAGACCTAATTCCGTACGGGCCCGACGAGTTTCCACCATAACACGTCCTAAGTCACCCGTGGTAGGACCTCCAGGTGCTTTGACATCAGTAGTACATCTAACAGTTACAGTAGTTTACGTCGGCCCTTCGAGAAATTGACTCATATCGTTCGAACCAACAAACAACAAAAATTTTTACAGTTCTAACACAAGCATGGATGGCGCCAATGAAGAAACACGGACCTAATCCCTTAAGGGCTTAGATCCAATGAGTCCACAGGATATGGGTCAAGTACAAACCGACTAACGATACGAGTTCAATCTCCTGAAGTCCAATGACAGAAACCTTCAAAACAACCACCGTGATCTCATTACGGGAAGGACAATAGGGGGGTCTTCCCGTAACCACCCTTCGGCGTGAGATAAGTACACTTCCGGTGAAGAAAATGTACTTAAGTATTTAGAGTAGATAGTGGAGTGTGAATGAATTACCTCAGGGAGATTGTTAAGTATTTATAGCCGAAGAATGTGGGAATATAATTGGTCCAGCTATCCCTTTCTAGAAGATGCCCTTATAACCACCTAGATACGTGTCCTCATATAATATGTTGAGCTATACGGCACATGTGCATGGTTGTAACAACCTGGACACGTGTTCGTATATTATAGGACGGGATAATCCTGGCCATGTGCATGGTTGTAACAACCTGGCCAGGTGTCCTTCTTTTATTGGTCAATGGGTCACGTTTTTATCAAGAAAGAATCTTGGTAAATCTTCTAGAAGAGAGTTGGTTAAATACAGTTGTCCTGTGACGTTGCCTTCTGGTCATCCTTGCGGGTGTAAACAGTACCCTGCGGATGACTTCTGAGGGCGTCCAGATCCTCGCGCACATAGTCTCTCGGATATAATGTTGTTCTTCCCTTGTCTTGAAGTATGCGGGTGGTTTATATGTCCCGCGGGTGGCTTATGAGAGGGTCCCCTCTGACCCACGGGTAGTATTTAGGGATATTTGGGTCTTTTTGGTACCCTACATCTATAGCGGTGATAGGTGATATCGTAGGTAATTCCGACGGCGATGGGTGAAACAGTAGGTAAATTCGGCGTCAATGGGGTTGGAATTGGTGTTGTGGTGGTTGTTGGAGTTGGATAAGTGGAGTTGGAATTAAGTTAGTGGGTAGTGGAGAGAATGACAGTGGCATTGAGAGGATTGCGATGAGATGATGATGAATTAATGGATCTAGAGATTATTATTATCATTATTATTGTTATTATTATTATAGAAAGGCAAGATGGTAATTTTACCTGATTGTATAAGGGCATGATAGTAATTTCACAAAGTCAACAAACGATCAACAAATGAATTGGCACATAAAAACCTGTCGAAAAAGCTCGAGAGCACATATCACTAAATTTAAGAATCAGCTCCCCGCCGCCTTCCATATACACCGAAGACAAATCATATATATATATATATATTCTAAAAAATATCTGAGGTCCGGGTTGTGTGACCCGATCCGTTTGGCCGATATACCCCACCCTCAAAACTCCTCTCACACAAAATCAAAATCAGAGAGAGGGAAGAGTTTGTTAGCTTAGTTTGTCAACGGCAGGCAATGACGAGTGGACCGGGTCTCTTTTCCAATATCGGCAAGAAAGCCAAAGGTAACTATAACTTTCTTCATCATCATCATCATCATCATCATCATCTTCTTTCACGTTGTACCTTCTGATTTACTCTGTTTTTCATGTGCTGTAGATCTGCTAACCAGAGACTACATCCCAAGTTTTCCGTCTCAACCACCAGTGCCACCGGAGTTGTATGTTCCAGTTTCCACTTCCTTTTATTATTATTATTATTATTATTATTATTATTATTATTATTCATACTCATGGATTTTAATCTGTTAGACTAATTTTGTTCCTCAACGGTATACATGTTTTTTGTTTTAACCTTTCACTAAAGGACGCCTGCAAATCGCAATTTAGGTAATATTAATGTCAACTGTTAGATTGATTAAAAGATGGTCTTCATTGAGCATAATGTTGTGGTGGAGGTTTGTTCATTAAGAAGTTTTAGTGCTTATCTCTGAGTTGTTCTTTTCGTGGATTCTAGTTTCTGTTTAGTTTATAAATGCTGACTAACAAGCCTAGAAGCCACATAGGTTATCCCTTTTGAGTTATCAGCCACCTGTTGATATCCATAGTATACTATGGAGCACCTTCCATAGCTTACACAAGTGATTAGGATAATATTGCTTCTGAAAACCCATTGGATCCCACTCTTTGCTAATATGATTCACAGAGTTGTCAACTTTTCCATTTACTAAATGTTCCATCATGCTTTTGCACCCTAAAGTTCTCATATCATATGTTGTAGGTTCTTTTGTTATTGCAACATATACATACTCTTTTTCATTATTTTCATTTTGTCAAATATGCACCAACTGTTGCTTTGTTTTGATTATGCTAATTCCTTGATTGGATTTTACATTATCTCTTTGAAGCTTTTGCTTCCATTTTTTTTAAAGTCATTCATTCTTGTTAGCTTTATCATAAAGCTTCTATGTGATAATATCTTTTGTGGTTGCAATTGTTTAAATGGTTACTTGTTTTAACACTCAAAAGTTATATTGCAGACACTTACATCAACCGCAACAAAGAAAGGCGGCCTCTCATCAGGAGATGTGGGATCACTGTACAAATACAAGAATACCTTGATTGACATCAAACTCGACACAGAATCAAATGTATGCTTCTAACTACGGGCGTGCATGGGTCTGTTTTGGGCTCAAAACATAACTGAAAACCGAAACTTTAGTTTCTGAAAACCGTCGCTTTTCTCGTTTTTCGTAATCGTTTTGCCAATTTGGCTTAGTACTTTTGATCCGAACAAATCCCTAAAATAATGAATCTGGGTTACACAATTTAACAAATTTTATAAATTACTTAAAATGAAACATAAAAGATGAAATTCCATAAATTCGCTTTAGTTACTGCAAAACCGAAAGTTCGGTTTTTACCAAAACATAAAACCAATTTGTCGGTTTTTGTTTGGTTTCATTTTTTTTAAGTTTCATGCACACTTTTTTGTAACATCTTATCATGTTCGCCTCCTAATTATACCCCACCCCCACCCCTTCCGCTCTCATATGGCAGATTGCTACAACATTAACATTCACTGATATGGTACCTTCAACAAAGACCATTGCCTCATTCAAACTCCCCGATCTCAAATCCGGCAAGGTACCTATTTCTCTACTTTTTTTCATACACACTTGATTTATTTATTCATTTTTATTTGGTGTAATAAATAACGTGTTATTATGCAGGTTGAGGTTCAATATTTTCATTACCATGCTTCTTTGACATCAACAGTTGCTTTAAATGAAACCCCAACATCGATGTTTCGGCTACAATCGGCACTCCAACTTTTGTTATCGGTGCCGAGGGTGGATATGAGACCTCTTCTGGTAAAATAACAAAGTACACTGCCGGCATTAATATCAATAAACCTGATTCGTGAGCTTCTATAGTCTTGTAAGCAATTTTATATCATTACAATAAAAGTAATTTATACAGATGGTCCCTGTGGTAAGTCCATATTGTCGTTTTGGTCCTTTCTTATTAAAAAATCGCATATATCGTCTCCACTCTTCAATCACATTTAGTAATTTTCAGTCAGAATATTTGTTAAGTTTATGTGAAATTAACACTTCACTCTTTTTATTAAAGGGTCCTACTATTCACACCTAGATTTTTGCTATTTTAGACCAACTGATGTGACTTTCGTTAATATATATTTTTTGTTTCTAACTTTTAATGTATATTATTTTATAAAAGAAACGAATATGGCTTTCTGATATGTTTATTTATATTTACATTTTGATATAAATTTTATAGAAAAAACCGAGTTGTATCAAATATACCGACTGCCAGAATTATGCATTTGATACGTCTTCGTTTTTTATAAAATTTTGGATAAAAATAAATATATCCCAACACCATGTTTACTTTCCTAAAATATTATGTATTAAAACATAGAAACAAAAAGTCAAATCATTTTGTGTAACAAGTAGTCAAGTAAAAATATTAATAATAATATTATTATTATTATTATTAACTAACGCTTATGAATTTTTGTTTGTTTTTGTTTTTTAAATTTAGGGGTAAATCATTAAATTTTACAAAATGTAAGGGTAAATTTTGTAAAAATTAACATACTTTTCATTTTTTCTTTAAACAAAAACCCATCAACAATTTTTTTCACATTACCCTATACATGTTAATTTTGAACAAAATTGTCAAATTTGTTTCTGAAACAACTTGGAACTAATATGCATCATGTTGTTTTGCGTAAGTGTTTATTATTAAACACAGCTTGTTTTAAAAAGAATAAAAACAATTTATTTTTCCAAGTTTTTTTCAAAAGAGGTTCAAAATTTTCAAATCTAACATGTAAAGGGACTTGACATGCAAAAAACTGTCAAGGAACTTTTGTGAGAAAAAAATGTGAAGTATGTTGGTTTTTTATGGTATTTGTCCACAATTTAATGTAAAATAAAATGGCCGTCCACTGTTAAGGACCAAATGTGTTACACGTTGCAAGTTTCTGGACCAATCTGTAATATGCGAAAGGAAAGGACCAAAATTTGCAATATCGCAGAGGAACTGTTTTTGTATTTTCAGAACTTTTATTATAGTTTGGTCTAGCATCTGACGTAGTTATTTAGGGGTGACAAAGGAGACAGCATACGCGCATCATACATACACCATCTAGATGCTTCTAGAAAGAGTGGGGCCGTAGGTGAGATTTCTAGAAGATTCTCAACAAACGAGAACACGTTCACTGTCGGAGGGTCTTATGCGGTCGATAGTCTCACATTGGTCAAAGCTAAGCTCAACAACCATGGTAAGCTCGGTGCACTGCTGCAGCATGAGATTATTCCCAAGTCACTCATCACCATGTCAACCGAGCTCGACACCCGAGCCCTATACCGAACCCCCAAATTAGGTTTGGCTCTTGCTCTTAAACCTTGATTGTGTGTTGACTTTTGAAAATATCCACGAGTTAGCCCTCTGAAGAAAGCGTTTGGTTAATAAGTAGTCCCGTTATACGTTGGGTTTTCTAGGTGAACTATTTGAACATTCGGGTCATTTAACATTTTACGGCCATTCTTTGTGATTTTTTGGGATTCGGTTACATTGATATGCATATTTTGTTGTTTGGGTTATATGTTACATATAAGTTGTATAATGGCTCAAGGCGGATTTGTGCCGAAATGATAAGCTTTAGAAACATATGAAATGGCCCCAGTCAAAAAACAAGATAGGTTAATACTGTTTATAGACTGAACACAGTCAATAGTACTAGTATTAGTTTTTCATGTTAACGGTTTTAATACTTTTTGGTATTTTCAATGATACGGGTACCAAAGTGATAAATTTGGTACTTGGCTTATATTTTCACTTGTTTTCGCTTTTGGTAACTTTCGGTATGGTACCGATCTCATTTCTACTGATAGTTAGAGCGAGTTCATGTTGCTATGCATGCTTTGTACCAATTTTGACCAATTCTTTAATCATGTTTTGTTTTTCTTTAAATCTGTATGGTGTTGAGTTGAAGGCAGAGAAAGACTGGGGCATTCAGGCGAGACGCCCGTTGGCGTGGTAGGTAGTGGGTTTACTACGCCCCGCCAAAACGGCTCTGAAACAAACAAGACGTTTAAGAAAAATATAGTTGACCCATATTGTGCCTCAAATAGGGAGTCAACTAACACAATTTAAACTCTACTGAGACTAATACCTTGTGATCCAAGTGGCATAAAGAAACCGGCAAACGTAACATTTTTTTTAATGGGGACTCTATATTTATGACACCATTGATTATTGCAATTACATTTGTAACATTGTCTATATATGATATAGTGGTATGATGTTTACCCCTCACAAAAGTAAGAATAAAGTGGTGAATTCAAGTCCTTGTGAGTTGTGAGTGTAAGGTTAGAGGGTTTTAGGTGAAAATTTTTGTTGTAAAAAAAATAACATTTGTAACATCGTGGTTGGACCGCTGATAATTGTAAATGTTGTAGATTGGACTACATATGTAAACAAGTCGAGCCCAATGTTGTCAAAGTTTGAGTTCAGCTTGTTTAACTTAAAAGAGTTCAAACTCAGCTCGTTTAGCACTCCTTTTTAAACTCGCACTTGGTTCGTGTATAATTTTTCAAGATCTAGCTTGTTTCTAGCTCAATTCATTATTTATTAATCGTTTAAAAAGATGCGAGCTGAGTTATAAAATGCCAAAAGCGTTAGACGTCCTGCATCATGTACATATTATATGAAGACAACCAAAGAGAGAATTTAAAAAAAAAAAAAAAAAAAAAAAACACTATGAAATGGTTTACTTGACAAAAAGATTGATATGTAACTTTTTAGCCTGCAACTTCGGGTTGTAAAAAACAGATAAAAACAATAATCGAAAGTATAACATAACAGGTGAGTAAGATGCAACTTTAGGCTGTAAATAAAGCTTATTATATTAGGCATTTGAGAACCTAGACACCTTGAAGTGTCAAAAAAGTACAACTTTTCCAATGAAAGTCAACAAGACACCTAAAACCTGGTCTACTATAAATCAATATGATCAAAGTAGCAAACAGGACATGCGAGGGGAATTACAAAAATGCTGCATCCAGAAGCAAACAATATAATTTTACTTGGACCGCATTTGTTTAGCAATAGCAGGCAGCCATCTTTCCCCGCGAATCGTTTTCAACTTTGCAACTCTCTCTTCCTCTCTTTTAGCTTTTGCTTTTGCAGCCGCATCTCTTGCTTCTGACTTAGTCAAAGACCTTTCACATGCTTCTTTTGCTGAGCATATTATATCGTGCCCATCAACAACAACAGATTTCAGTTGCTTCCTAAACTGCACAAAAGAAAAAGAAACTCTTAACACAAAATATAAAATTAGAGGGGGATATACGAAACTCCCACTAAAGTTTACTTTACATACTGCACATAATATAAGTTGAGTAACTCATGAAGACCACCCAACTAATCGGTTGGTGCAGTGAGTTTTCTGGTAACAGCTTCTCATCGTTAGATAAAAAAAAATAAAAATAAAAAACAGACAAGTTGAAGGGTACCTTCTTTGATTTTTCATCAACTTCCTCTACATTAGGAACTAATTTTGGTCTCTTTAGTGGTCCTTGAAGTTCATCTGGTACAACAAAGCCGCAAACATATAACATTAAAACTTAAGGATTTGGTTAGATGATGAGTGTTCGATTTGCTTACCGACTTGATCGAACAGTATACCGGGCGGGGCATCTCTAAAGAGTCTAACACCACCTCCATTGGAGATGGAATTGTTTTCTTCAACTTTTGTGGGTTCTTGTCTAACTATTTGTATGCTTTTCTCTAATATGTCATCCAATAACTTTTGTGCCTGTGGTCACTCGCAAACAATTATCATCAAATCAAGTAAAAAGCTCGTAGTTGAACTTTGGCTTGATGCAAAACTACCATCGAGCTGGGGGTCTCACCGGAAGCAACCTCTCTATTCCTACGGGGTAGAGGTAAGGCTGTCTACATCTTACCCTCCTCAGACCCTACCATAGCTTTGCTATTGGTGGGATATACTGAGTACGATGATGATGAAGTAAAGCTAAGTGTTGAACTGTTGATTAGAAACTAAAAAAGAACACACTTTAGTAGGGATAACAATAGGTCGGGTTTTAGTAATCCTAGTCTTATACGTGACCTGTTATGTGTATCAGGTTTACTGTTTATGATGTTATGTGGTTAAAATCTGGCCATTCAGATTCTCGTTGCCTGTAAAACCAGCCAAACACTAATTTTGAGAAAAATATATTATACATGTATACACTATATAAAAGAATAATAGTCTTGCTGACGTTGCTCCTCACCCTTTTTTTGCTTAGTGACACACTCACAGTGCTCCTCAGCATTTTATAACACGTTTTCATTATTTGGTACTTTCCGGGTTTGGAGAGACCCATTGGGGGCGATTACATCTTTAAAGCTATAACTCGTCCATCATCATTCATTCTAGCCCTTTACGTCACCAATATCCACAGCAACCAGCATCCTTTGGTGGCACAAGCTCTCCGGCTAATCAGTTTGTCCAGGCTTCTTCTGGTTTAATGCCATATGCATACAGCCACCTTTTGCTCATTCATTTGAACATCCGCAGCTGCACTTGCTTTCTTCACAAACTTTGAATGAAGTTGAACCTTTCTTCAAAGGACATTCATACATAGGCGTAATTTGTAACAGGTGGCATTTGATTATGATACTTCCACACCATTAAATTAAATCCGCATAGGTTAGTAATGTTAAGTTAAGATTGCATCTATGATTTTGATGGGTCTAGACTAGAGGGGCAAGTGTGGTATAAATAATGCCTCAAATATGGTTGGTTTGCTTTCTTGATATTGTTATTTGTTGTGCTAAAAACTGAAACAGTAGACTAGTTTTACATAAATATAGACGCTCTGCCTCTTCCTTCATGATTGTTTTACATAAATAATAATAATAATAATAATAATAATAATAATAAAAACCCAACTGGAATGCCCGTTAATAATAATAATAATATCATCAGTGAGTCAGTCACAACTGAATAACATATTATATTGATAATAATGTTAAAATTAAAGAGCGTGATACCTTAATTTGGTAGAGTTTGATGGTTTTGCCGGTGTCCAGCCGAGGAGGAGAACCGGCGGAGGTTGTGTTTGTGTTTGTGACGGAGTTTATGGCGGCTCTCCACTCTGCGTCGCCGTCTTCCTCCCCGCTGCTGCTGCATTCGCCGCCACCCATTTCGGCCGATCCAAGGTTTTTGCTCCTAAAATAAAATAGATTTTAATTGAAAAGCCGTACCTAGGTTGTTTAGTTTGGTTCTGCTACCTGATTAAAAACAAATTTTGAATGAAATTCTTTTTTTTTTCCGAATAAACTAACACTCTTGTATTTGTGAGTAAACTAAGGGCATGTTTGAGATTGGGTTTAAAAAATGTTTATTGGTTTATGTGTTTTTTTAAAAATTCATTTTAAAAAGTCAGGATTTGAGGCTTTTGGAAAACTGCTTTTTAACTCTTTAAAAAACCTAAAATGAGAAAGTTTTTGTGATTGCCAAACACATTTAAACTTTTTGGCTTTTTGAAAAACACCAATAAGCCAATAACCATTTTTCAAACTCAATCCCAAACAAGCTCTAACACTCTTGTATTTGTTAAGTTAGTAAAAAAGTACAAATACACCCAGACTAACAAAAAAAAAATTAAAAAAACAAATAGCGGTGGGCCCAAGCTTGTACAACACAAAATCAATATCATATCAACATTTGCATCAAGTTAAACGTTGCCGCTAATGATGGTCTCGTCTTCCCAATTAAAATTTCCGGCTTCCCCATAATTTTCCGGCTTCCTCACTCTTCCGATCGCCACCGTCTTCATCATCCTTATTTTCTTGCAAGAAAAAACGAGGCAACAAGTTTTCTTATGGTAGAGGTGGTTAATTTAAGGCGTTCAACAACCGATTTGGTTATAGGTTAAGAGAGGGTGGGGTGACTTTGGTGGTAGTGTTGCCGGTGTGGTGGTGGTTTAAACTAAGTAAGGCATTCAGATCTCCCTCTCTTATCTCTACCCTTTTACATCCGTTGTTGCACCGCTTTTGCTTCTTATAGACCAGAAGCGATGATGACGACATTGGAGGTTGTTGCTTCTACTGTTTTGTTTATAAACACCAATATCCGGTAATTATCGATTTGAGGAAAATCTTCACCGGTTGCCCTAATTTCAAACTCGTGTAATCATCTCAGGTAGAGAGGTTTGAAAAGAGAGTGTTGTGGGGTGGGTGCGTGTGTGTGTAACACCCCGGCCTAAGCGGAAACGCCTGAGTGTGACGTACAGATTGCTCAAAACACATGCGACACTATTTAGTGACAATATTATCATTAATTTATTTAAACGTCAAATACACAAGTTCGAAGATAAAGAAATAAAAGAACAACAAGAACAATTTAACAACTTGTCCATTTATTAAAATACCCTAAGTTCTAATGCCTTCTCCGAGTATCATCCTCTAATAACGGTACATGTAGCATATATATAAAATAAAGTCAACTAAATAAATAGTTGATGATTTCACACACGCTTTGATATAAATACGTAAAAACCATACAATCCATGAAATTTGTGAAATAATAGCACAAGGAAGGGTCCTTTCCAGTTAGTAATAACCAACGTATTTGGATCAGGGGTCCATTTTCCACTCGAAATAAAATGCTCATGAGTGCAAAGGGGGCGTATGATCATACTTATTGAGGATACAACATGCAAGTAAGTTTTTAGCAAGTAATCAAGTAAACATAAAAGTCCATGATATGAATTGTAGTTTTGTAGATGAATAAGTAAATAGTTGTATTGATAGGATATATATGCTACCCCAAAATTTGTAAAAGCGTCAAAAATGGGGTGTGAGAAACTCACCTCGAAAATGAAAAATGATAGTTTGAACGAGTCGAATAAACGAAGCGGAGAATCACAGTGGATTATCCTAAACAAGTAAAGAAATACGCCAGATTTTAACGAGTCTAAATAAAAAGGAAACTTGACAAATGGGGACTTGTGGATTTATTATTTAAAATGAGTTTCACAAAAATGAATTAAAATTTTTATAAATCATTTGATGTTTATTAGTTAAAGAATGATTTTCAGATGAATATTATAACTTATTAATATAAACTTAAATAACAAGATTAATAACAATTTATGATTAAACATTTTATTTTTATTATTTTAGTAACATAATTAATTAATTTAATAATTACTTAACTTAAATGTTTTGCAAGAATTATTTTAAAGAAATTATAGATATTAGTTTATGTTTAAATAAAATAAAATAAACAATAATTAATTTACTCAATTAATTATTGAGAAAACTATGATTTGCCTCCCTGTGTAATATGTGGAGGAGCATGTTGACCCATTGAAAACTAAATTGCCCATATTAAACCCATGTGTTTTTTATAATGCTGACATGAGCCACTGGTTGCGCTTATTGAACCTCTGTTTTTAAGTTGACCGTTGGTTGATGGTTTGGTTCAAGAGCACTTTAGTAATAATAATAATAATAATAATAATAATAATAATAATAATAATAATAGAGCAGCTCTTCAACCATCATCATCATTTTCCTATGAACACCACCACCACCACCACCTTCTTCTTCTTCTTCTTCTTCTTCTTCTTCTTCTTCAAGAACACCATATTCATCATCTTCTCTCTACCATATTTCTCTAAAAATTCACCACCAAAGAAATTTATGTGGATCTGGAGTGATTTTTCGAGAAGAATAAAACCCATGTCTCAATTTTCGTCCAGTCTGCAAGAGCCGAGAACATTCGTAACCTAGGGTGTAACACCCCGTAACCGCAGCGGAAACGTAAACGAGATGCAACAGACACGTCTGATATCAACAGCATTGCTTATAAAGAAAACACCACTACATTAATTTACATCATATTACATTGTTCCAAGTTTAGTTCCCGTCTAGGCGATAGCACATAAGTTTTACCAACAGTACATTAACATATTTAATATAAAAAGATCATTAAGCTTCCACAAAAAGCACGCATCGTCAAGCATGTAGCAATTATTCCAGTTTGGGAGTACCTAAAAAGCATGTAAAGAAAACGGGTCAACTACGAATAGTTGGTGAGTTTCACTAATTTAAACAACTGTGACAAATCATTATAATAATCATATATTAGCGATGTAATTATGCTGAGCCCACAAGTGAAACCTCTGTTAACCCAGTACTGTACCCGTTCTGGGGGCAATGTTAACCCAAAAACACTTCTAGGGACATCTGGGGACACTGTTAACCCAGTACAGTACCATTCCGGGGGCATTGTTAACCCAGAAACACTTCTAGGGACATCTGGGGACACTGTTAACCCAGTACAGTACCCATTCCGGGGGCAATGTTAACCCAGAAACACTTCTAGGGTCATCTGGGGACACTGTTAACCCAGTACTGTACCCATTCCGTACGATTCCCGTACAACCAAATATTTATAAATACACGCAAATCCATGCGTTCAGTATGTACTTAAAAATTTCAATAGTAACATGCTTTCCGCCCCGGGAAAATATTTAAAAACAATTCAGAAAAAGGGGCTCGTGAAACTCACCTTATCGCAACAAGTAGGTATCACAGTACACCAGCTATTAATCCGGATATGTAATACGATCCCTAAGTTCGTTACTATACAATCATTATTAACATAACTTTAACCGTGTTAACCGGTACATCTGGGGACACTGTTAACCCAGTACTGTAACTGTTCCGGGGGCAATGTTAACCCAGAAACACTTCTCCGGACTCAGATTGTGATTTCGTTTGGAGTTCAATAGTCAAAATTAATATTAGTTCGTTTCCCCCGTTTTGCGTGCCTAGCACGTTTATCCGTTTTTACGTTTCAAAAATGAGTTTGGTCACACACGACCCGAAAATAGTTGATGACTGATAATTTAATTAATGTTGTGAAATTAGAGCTCGGTTTAGACGCCCCGATTGGCCGCGAGACCCGTTTCCGTCTTTAGTGCATCGGAAACTGTTTTATTGGATAAAATTACCCAAATCATCCGAATTATTTTCGGATGATTTATTTTTACTTGTTTAACTCAGTTATATGAAAATAGTTCATTTTTAGGGTTTTTATACACCAGTCAGCTCGTTTAGGCGAGCTTTACCGGTTTACGCGTTTTAAGCTTTAAAAGTTTGTTTTTATTTTCTTTTTAGCACAAATAATTATCCGTTTAGTCTATCTTGAAATTTTGCAAAAATCACTTTTTGACAGTGGGAAATTTTATAAAAATATTTCCAGAATTAATTTTTATATTTAAAATTTATTTATCTATTTTTAAACACCATTTAAACACTAAATATGTCGTAAATACCAAACGACCTTAGAAAAATCCCAAATTTTTCCTGGATAACCCCTGCCATCAAAATAGTCCCCTGTAATTTTTCCAGAACCAAAATCTCTTTTTACATGCCATTTTCACTAAAACCGAGCTAGAAAACCCTAGAACTCGTTTAACCGAAAAGCCTACTTAGAATTCTCCAACTGACCTAAAATTTTGTGTGTGACTTATTCATGTTATAAAAAGCTTATCTGGAATTTTCCAGAATTTTTCATGATATTTAACTATTTTTCACCATTTCTGGCCAAAACCGAGCATTAAATTCACCAAATATTCATCCTTTATCCAAAAATTACCAAAATTTCACAGAACTCATATTTTCATATATCTAACACCCCTGTAAAATTTCATGACCTAACTCTAAATGTGTCACAATCTGTCCAAAACACAAACATTATACAAAAACCGAACTACCTTGTGTTTCTAGCTTCCAATCGCAAGGATCTTGCTTTCTAGCCTTTGCTAACAACTAGATACAACACCTACAAGCACAATAACACCACACCAAGCAAGTTACACCCACAATCAAGCCATTTCCTTCATGGTTTCGGTTATGATTTAAAAACAAAGATTTAACCGTAAAAATTCGTTTTTGGTTCGTTTAACTCCTTTCTTGGACCAAGATCCCTTGTATAACCCGTATAAATCACTTGATCATGCAAGAATCAGTTTTCATCTTTGAAACCTCATTTTCTTGCAAATAAACTCAAGAAACGAAGATGAACACGTAAATAACTCGACTTTTTAACTCGGTTTTCTTGCTATAAACTCGGGTTTTGGATCTTAAAATGGAAGGAGTTGATGAATGTTGAGAGGTTTGATGAGAAAAAAGAAAATAATAAGGGAAAGAGGACCCTTGAGTCCGATCGGATGGGTAAAGGGGGTGGGGTGGGACCCACCTCTCCATTCTTGGCCACTCGTTCAGATTTCGGCAATCTGGATAATGTTTTGGATAATCTGGTTCATTTCGTTTTTCGGTTAAATGTTTAATTCGGCTTAAAACGAGGCTAAAACGGCCGTTTTCCGCTTAAAAATGAAATTTATTTAAAACCAATTTAAAAAACTTTAAAAACTTAAACCATGACATTTATTATCTTAGAACATCATATTATTAATAATCGCGCATCTTTTTCGGCTTAATCGATCGTCTCTTGCTTGGTTTGGTATTAAAGGTTTCGTTTAACGTATCGTCGTACCATTAAATCGAAAATTCTTTTCTGTGCTTTAATTCACTTATCCTGAAGCTTTAATACTTCGTAAACATCATTAAATATCATATATCTCGTCTATAATGTAATCCTCGATTCGTTCGGGCTTCAGTAACCGTTAATCGGTTAATCGTATTTCCAATACGATTAACTGTATAATCGAGTATAATCCGTACTGTGAATCATACATACTCGTATAAACACATTATAATTCATATATTCATTATTAAATAACACATAAATAGTATATACCGGTTAGGGTATACCTGATTCTGCCGAAATCGTTACATAGGGTTTCAAAATAATTTGGGGATTTTCAAATTTTTTAGCTTGGAATCAATTCTAAATACAAAGGAATCATGGTGGTGGATTAAGACGGTGGTGGTTGCGGCGGATGAAAACGGTGGTGGTGGATGAAGACGACGACAGTGGTGGTGGCGGTTATCGCGGGTGGTGGCGGTGCGCCGACTCATTCTCAACTCCAAATTCAAATCCAGATATATTTCTTGAACTTCTTGCAATGTGTTATTGATTTTCCGCCGGTCACCTCCGTCGAAATTATGTACGGTGGTGGTGGTGATATAAGATATATGGGTTTGTATAACTGAAGAAACACGGATCTAATCCATAAGGAATTAATCAATGAGTCCACATGATTCAGAATAAATAATTAACAAACTAACGATACAAGCCCAATGACAGAAACCTGCAAAACAGCCACCGTGGGCTCGCTACGGGAAGGACAAGAGGGGGGGTATTCCCGTAACCACCCTCCAGCTTGAGAATAAGTACTGTTCTGAGATATAGAAATGTACTTGAAGTATTTGGATTAATAGTGAAGAGTGATTGAATACCTTGTGAAGATGACGAAGGTATTTATAGCCTAAGGGTTTGGGGAATACTATTGGTCCAGCTGTCCTTTCCAGAAGTTGCTCTTGTAACAACCTGGATACGTGTCCGCATATGATAGGACGGACTCAATGGCCATGTGTACGGTTATAACAAACTTTCCACATGTCCTTTTCTAATTGGTTGTTGCATCACGTGCTTCCCTAGGAAAGATATTGGTAAATCTTCTAGAAGGAAGTTAGTTAATTACAGTTGTCCCTCTGACGTCACCCTCTAGTCACCTTCGCGTGTGGGGATAACCACCTGCGGATGACTTCTGAGGACGTCCTGGTCAACCCGCCAATAATCTCTAGAGTTTATTCTTAACTTTCCTCGGACTTGAGTTATGCGGGTGATAGAAACGTTCCGCGGGTGACTTTTGAGGAAGTCCTTGTCGACCCGCGGATGATCTTTACGGGTATTTGGTATTTTTGCTATCCTACCTCTATAAGTCCCCCCTAGTCCATTTTTTCTTCCGCGTGAAGTTTTATGCGGGTGAAATTTTGGACTTAAGATATTTTATGGGGATTTTTGAATTTTTGTGTCTGGTGGAGATATTTTGTGTTTGTGAGGGATAACCATGAAATAGGACGATGTGACAGCTTGCATGCGCCGAATAGTTGACGTGACGTCTATGCTGGCTGTCAACTGTACGTTACTGTACACCTTTTTTGCTTTTTCAGTTTTCCCGCGTGACGTGGCGTATCCTCATTAGGCCTTTCTTTTCTCTCTTGGCTGGCTCCTTCCCATCGCATTAATTGCGATGGGTATAAATAGTGCGTTTGGGGTAACTGTTGATCTTTCATTGCCTTTGAATCTTCGTCTTCTCAGAAGCCACCGTCATTTGCATAAATGATTGATACACCAGATCAATGTGTGTCAACGCAGAAGCCACCGTCTCCTCCTCCTGCCATCATCATATCCAATGATGCGTCTGTGTCCAAGGGAAAGGAGCCGGTTAAATACGCTGAGGTGCCGAAGACGCAGGAGTCTCCTCATCCCACTCCACTTTCTCCACTGTAGTCTCCTCCCCATTTTTCATTTTCCTCACCATCGCGTCAAGCGGGTGGTGGAGAAGCTTCCCATTCCAAACACTCAAGTGCAGTTTATTATGGAATGGCGAATCCTGGGGAGGATGATTATCTATACATCCCGCGTTGGACTTTGGTGCAAGGATCTTGTTTTAAGGATCACGATGTTTGCACTGAGTTCGTAAGCCGCAGTATTCCACCCGCTGAACGTGCTTTTCTGCGTGGTCGCCCCCGCCATGATCTTGCCTGCAGTTTTAATCTTGTCTTGGCTAAGATCTCCCGAGCGACTGAAGAGGACAAAAGGCTGCTGAGGATCAGCGTCACAAAGCTAACATTGCTTAGTGGAAGCTAAAGGATGCTGAAATTACCTTCAAGGCAGAGAAAGACAGGCAAGCCGCCGCCGCCCGATCATGGGAAAAGGTGTGTAAAAAGTAAAACACCCTTCTCTTGGCTGCCCGGGAAGAGACAAAACGTAAAGAGGCAGACTTAGCCAAAGCCCTTGAAGCCAACACTGCATTGGAGACTCAAGTTACCAACCAAGGTAACTTGATCCAGACATATGGGGAAGAGGCTAGGCTGCGGAAAGAGCAGGCGTAGGAAATGGATAAGAGGGCAGAGGATATCAAGGCTGCCCATGCTGCTCTCCAGAAAGCCCCTAAAGAGCTGGGGCCACACGCGACCAAGCTAAATGAATATAATATGCAGCTGGCCGATGGGTATATGGAGCTGGAAAAACGGGCCAGAAAAAATCCGAGGAGAGACAATGGTTGATGACCGAGGGTCTTGCACTGGTACATTCTTTCTCCTTTCATCTCTCTTTCCTCTTATTTTTATCATGTGCTAGCAAATATATATACATATATATATATATATATATATATATTGTCTGATAGGTTATTGATCACATCAAGGATGGGCCTGAGTTGGTAGATAGTCTTGTTATCTTACTCAACACCTCGTCTCAAGCCGGCCGCAAGGTAGTCTTTGAGGAAGGTGTGGAGTACACGAAGGCCCAACGTTCTGTTGAGGAGCATCCGCTGCACGAGCTTAACATTGGGAGGGAATATAATAAATGAATGATGGAGTATGACGAACTGTCATCCCCCCTTCAAACTATGCTTTCTGAATTTGGAGTAGCGTAGGATGGCGTCCAACGCTTGAAAGAATATCTGCATGAGGAATCCAATGATACGCCTTCCACTCCTCCAACCTCTCCTAAGCCGGATACCTCTCCATCCCATTCTCAAGATCAAGATCCTTTAGTATAATCATGTCGTAATTGTGTTTTATAACCATGCTATGTAATAATCCCATTTTGACTTAATACAAGAAGTTTTTATCCTTCACACTTTGTCTTATAAATAATATATGTGTTAGATTTATGATCTTTTTGTAAGTCAATAAAGGATTATTTAAGTTTAATGATTCGCGAGTCACTTTTGGCATGCAGGCCAAGAATAATTTAATCTGACGTGCGGGTCACTTATGGCACGCAGACCAGAAATAATTTCATCTGACACGCGGGTCACTTCTGGCACGCAGGCCAGGAATACTTTCATCTGACACGCGAGTCACTTCTGCCACGCAGGCCAGGAATAATTTTATTTGACACGCAGGTCAGAAGTAAAGATAATGTTGATCATAGGAGTTTATTACGGCTAAATGTTTACCTGAATAAAAACGGCAGCATGCCAATTTACAGTGAAGTAATTGAAATAAAATGCTACGCGCATTTTGTTGTTATCCACTGGTGACACGCAGGCCGAAAATAAAAAAAAAACAACCTTCCTTAAATGTAGCACATTTTTAATTGGGCGACATTCCAAGTTCTCGGAATCTCGTATCCGTCTAATTTTTCCAACCTGTAGGTGCCTTTTGATAACACTTCTTTTATACGGTATGGCCCCTCCCAAGTTGGGGCTAACTTGCTCAAAGGTTCTTGACCTGACGCTTCGTTATTGCGGAAGACAAATTCTCCCGCATAGAATTTGCATACTTGAACTCGTGAGTCCTAATACTTCTTCAACTGTCATTTGTAATTCTGCTCACGGATAAGTGCTAGTTCTTGTCTTTTTCAAGGAGGTCTAGGTTCAACCGCAACTCCTCTTCATTATTATCAATGGACAGCATTTCTACGGATGGTATCCCAATCTCGGCTAGAATCATGGCCCCAGTGCCATATGTTAAACTAAACTGTGTTTCTGAATTACTCGCCTTCTTTTGGGTACGAATAGCCTAGAGCACATGAGGCAATTCATCAACCCATCCCGTTCGTTTAATACCAAGTCTTGACTTGATTCCGTCTTTGATGGTTCTATTGGCTCTTTCTACTTGGCCATTGGCCTGCGGTGAGCCACGGATGTAAATGTTTGAGTGATCTAAAGTTCTTTCAACCTCCCTTGAAACCCACTATCCGCGAACTGGGTTCCGTTATCACTGACTAAAGATTGTGGAAGGCCGAAGCGGCAGATGATGAATTCCGACATAAACTTTTTCACGCTTGCCTCAGTGATGGAAGCTACTGGTTTGGCTACTGGTTTAGTGAAGTAGTCTATTGCCACGATCAAAAATTTGACGCATCCCGGGGCTTCGATAAATGGTCCCATAATTTCAATAGCCCATTTCTGGAACGGCCATGCTGATGTTGCTGTCACCAGATCATTTTTTGACCATAAAGTATTAGGAGCATGGCGCTGGCATGTCGGTCCCACTATTTCGCTAGGATCACTCACTAAAACACTGTCATAACCAAACACCTAGGTGTTGACAAGAAGGTTAACGATGGCTACTATCTTGTGAAGAACATTAGAGTATTAAAGGCGGAAACACTAACACTCTAATTGTTGCACACTGAACACTAAAGTAAAAAACACACGATTAACTCAAAAGATTTCCATTTAATAATACGAAGGTTACAAACGAAAATCAATTAGGGTATAAAAGTGGAATGTCGGGATCTTTAGCAGGTTTCCGTACAGGATATGGTCTGCCGTCAATCACAATATTCGCGAGTGTCAGGTGTGTCATAGGTGTGCCCTAAAATATTCCCTTTATAGACCTAGCCCTGACATCTGACATTCCCCTTTTAGAAACCCTAATCATAGGTACATAATCAAACATATTACAATAAATGCTAAGTGTAAAACAGGTCTTCAGGCAAGCTTTGCAGCATGTTTATTTGTCGAGCAGACCTGTTAACCAAAGTGTGATGGGGAAAATTCTCCGGGCAGACTTTACTTAGAATATTTTCACCTAGCAGACTTCAATCCTCTTGACCATATCAAACTTTGCTCGATATAGTCCCACTAGCAAACTTGTTCTTCAGGAATCCCTTCAACCCTTTGTTAAACATAACTTAGTGAACAAACCAAAGTGTGCTGGTAACACTGTAGCCTGCTTAGAGTTGAACCTTGCTCGGCAGAAGTCTTTAAGTTATTTCTTGATCAACTTCCTTCAAGCATGCTGGGACCACTGTTTATTAAGAATAAACCTTGCTAGATTTGGTTTTAGCTTGGTTTAGTCAAGAGTTTGCTAGGAAACAAACCTTGCTTGACTTGAAGAACAACCTTGGTAGACAAAGTGAACCTTGCTCGTTTATCACTTATGAGGAATTCTAGAACATAACCTTGCTGGGAAAGCAAAATACATTGCTAGGATAAGTAAAAGCTTGTTGGGAAGCCTGATCTTGCTCAGTTTCCATACTTAGCACATTTCAGAGAGGTTGAGAAAGTTTCCAATCTTCCTTTGGACTTTTCACATCCCAACATGGCATGAGTCGCATTTTCTGATCTCTCTTCCTTTCGTTTTTTCTGGACCACTGGGGTGAATGCTGGATTCACTCGCAGTTTATGTTCCGTAATTCTTCTCGGAACACCTATCATGTCAGGAGGTTTCCAAGCGAAGATGTCCATGTTTCTTGTTAACATCTGTTTCAAAAATGTCATAGTGAAATTATAGAGTTGTTATGATGAAAATTAGTCATATTTAATATAATTAAAAACAAATATTAAAATGGTTTAAAAAGTTTTCAAAGTTTTTAACTCTCAAAATTTTTACTTAATTAAAAAAATTCATCGGTTTATTTTTATTAGTTAAAAATAACAACATATGAAAAAGACGGTAATAATTATAATCCAAGATTTATTCTAGTGATTTGCATGTGAAAAGTTCGTGAATAAATTATCTTGATTATAAATGTTTTAAATGAGCATGCAATACTACATGGGTGGTGAAAAGTATAACCGCATGGAATTGATCACATAAAATACATTAAACGAAAACTGAGATTCATTAATATTATAAAACCAAAAGATTAAAATGGGTCGGGTTTCGGGTTAGAAAATTAATGAATGTTACAGAGTGTGTGTGTGTGTGGGGGGGGGGGGGAGTGATAGGCGGTGGTTTGATGATAATCGATTGATTTGGTGGACAGAGCTGATGGTGGTAATCGAAAATATGTGGTGTAATTAAACAGAGATGGTAATTGAACAAAGTAGTGATTTGTGTAGCCAAAATAGTCATTTGCTAGTTGGAAAAACCATCTCCAGTAGGTGACTGCAAAGGTCACCACGGTGATGGTGGTGGTTTTAAGATTTTGATGAAATTGATTATTGGGTGGGTGATGGTGGTGGTTTTAAGATTTTTATGAAACATATACCTTTTTAACCCTAATCTAAAGTTTAACCTACTTTTGTACCCACCTCAATTGTTCAGGGACTAATTTGAAAAATCTGGAAATATTATATTATTAAACTCTCTGACCCGTTAACCCTTATGCCCAAACACATATCTATGATCCAAATATCAAGCCCATGACCCGTTTAGTTTGATTGTTGCTTAATTCTCATCATAAACTTGGTAATTGAATTTACAACCTTGTTAATCTTAACATATTCGGCCTACCGATACTCTTAATTTAGTATAATCGATCAATGGTGATACGAATTTCTCATTATACCAAACCTTCATAGTGCGTTTAGAGATACAAATTATAACAATCATTATAATTCGATTAAACCTGCACACATTACCCTCATTGCATCACCGTCAATACCCATATACCTAATTTCACTTTAACAACACCTGTACTGTGTTCTTTATATTCGTTAATTCGGACATGTTCTTACTCAATTAACCATCAATTCAACTTCAAAATAGGTAATTGATACGTGTATAGATTGCATCTTAATGCCAATAAGCTTAACCCCATAATCAATCGGCTAAACATGCTACGATTTGGCCAATTGATTTCGCTAAGGTTTGATTATGATCTGTGTTTTTTATTGACTAGTTATAATTATTAGTTTCCGTCTTTAAACCAACTAACACCCTAGAATAGTTGGCTAGGGTGTGGGCGTGTATTGGCTAGACCGGCTGGGGCGCAGGTTCGAGCCTTGCCCAAGCCGTCTTGGGTGTTTTATTTTTGAACATCTATTATATTAATAATATATGTATACATTATTAAATCATTAATACAACTTATAAATATCATAACATAATAATTAATTTATATTTTGTTAAAACCGATATGTTAACTAGTTATTTTTCTGAAATCTTTGTTAAAACCACATATTATACATATATTTATATAGATAAGAATATATATATATAGAGAGAGAGAGAGGGAGAGAGAGAGAAATGTTATAATAAGAAGTATATTTTTCCTAAGAAGTGTAGGAAGTGTGTTTTCACCATTTGATCTGATAAAACACACTCGCACAATAAACACATCGCAACTAAAATAAAACACACCACACAATAATGACACTTTCCATATTCACCGTCAGATCAACATATTTAACGCACCAGATTATTTCTTACACTTCTTAGGCACACTCCACTTCTTATTATAACCCCACCCTATATATATCTATTATTATATATAATATATATAAGAGAGAGAAAGAAAAATGTTGAAAGTCAAGATATGTATAAGTTATAAATAATAAGTTACCGAACTCGAAACATAAAACTCAAAACACTCTTCACTACCCTATGAAAATGTATCCAGATGGATTTTTAAATTCAAAATCCACTTTTGGATCTCATATTCTCTCTCAGTTCAAAATTCAAAATTCAAAATCCATCTCAAAATCCTAATCATCCTAGATCTGCCACCACGTTTTCTTTTCTTAGGTTATTGATCGGGGTGTTGTAACGACAAGTTTGTACTTGTAGATCCTCAAGCCCTACAATATTCATCTTCCGTCACCGCTTCACAGGTATCTCTGTGTTTTTTTGCTTAACTATTCACGAAAAATTGTATAATTTACATCATGTTTGATTGATTTTGGTTAGGATAGTTCGCACTTTTCCCAACAATACTATCAGGTGCTTCGACCTTGGACAGAAACTTGAGCTTGTTCACCAGTTTTATACCCGTTCTTGCACTATAATTCGAGTTGATGGCAAGACCACATATTTTATATCTGTGAGTTTTATTCGCATTGCTAAAATTAACTTTCAGCTTCTATACATTTTTGCCTAATGTTTGAGTGAATTTCATTTTGCAGGTGATGGAACTGTTGGAAACGATCTGCCCAAGACACATATTAGAGTTGATGTGGCCAGTACGTTATGATCCAAGTCGGGTCATATCCAATAACATGCTAGACAAACACCCACGATATTAAGATATGATCTAATAAATAAATATCAACACCCACGAAAATGGGTTTCTAAATATTTGCACTTGTGTGATAAATAAATTATATGGATAATTTATATTTTGAGAGAAATATTTCATAATGTTATTTAAGTTGGTTAAATAACATGATGCATGTTACTTACGTTATGTTTGGTTATATTTTATGTTATGTAACAAATATAACATAAGTAATTAAATTTTAAAGAGTTTGAATATTGGGAGGGAATATCTTTCTCTCTCTCTCTCTCTCTCTTATATTTATTAAATGACTCTTTCAAGAACATGCATGAGTTTTGGTTGGCTAAAAAAAGAGTGCATTGGTTGCATCTTTTTTTCTCTCTCTCTCACAACATAATTTTGCAAGTAAACTTCTTCTTCCTTCTTCATCAACTTCGGCTAAGAACAAGGAAGATCACGAAGGAGTTTCAAGTGTCAAATCCTAGCATATCAAGGGTGTTTTGTTATTGGCTTGTGGGTATATAAGCTTGAGGATCTTCTCCTTTGAAGACTAGCCATTCAAGATCATTCTCTTCTTCAAGTTTCATCTTGAAAGGTAGTATGCTAAAACACCCTATGGTTGTTTTTGATAGCATGTGTTTCGTATATGGACCGGGCATTAGGTTTTATATATAAAATCGGTTTTATATTAATCATATTAACAAGATTTAAAACTAAAATATCCGCTGCGTTTTTCATATAAATGAGTTTGTATGACTTTGATAATCTTGTTAAAACCCAACAACGGCATCAAGAGCCGCTTATACGGATACATGCTTCAATAGATCTAAAACTTTTTAGGTTTTATGGTTTGGCTTTTGGTTACCCCTTGGTTCTTCAAGATTATACTTTACATGCATGTGGTAATATTGAAGAATTAAAGTCATTTGGACGATAGTTTTACTTATTTTAATCCTTTTGGGGTCATATGATAACTTAATATTTAACTATCAAGGACCCTCAAATTGTGACGGTTGTATTTTGTTCACCGGCGTCCTCTCTCTCTCTCTCTATCAAGGACCCTCAAATCACAAGTCTTCTATTAGGGTTTATGAACAAATTATGTTTGTATACGATTTGGTGTGAAAGAAGAGGAGGAGCTGGTGGTGGTTTTCAGGAAGTGGTAGTTGCAGAGGTGGTAGTGGTGATAGCCGAACATTGGATTATAGCAGCGGATTGGGTAGGTCTGGGTGGTGTTACTTTGTAGAAGACATAGAAGATAGAGATTTTACTTAGTTTTTAATATATAATTAATCCTTTAGTTTTTATTATATAGTAAAAATTGTGTAAATTTACAAAATACCCACCGTGTCTTGCACATGATCTATTTTAATGAGAAAAGTTAACTGGGTTAGGGCCAAGGGACATAATGTAATAGAGATTTTAAACGTAAATGATGTTTTGTTTTCTGCCATTTCTTTTGCTAAAGGATGTCCATTGAAAAAACGATCAAACATAAAGGACGTCTTTTGCTATTTTGTCTTTATTGTTTGGTTTGTTTATTTCAGTCCAGCTACATCGGTTATTCTGGTTACGGTTTCTTTATTTCAACTACGTGTACATCTCTTAACATAATTTCTGGTTGATAACAACCGAAACTAGCCCGAAATACATCAAACAGAACCGATAGTTATGTTTTTAAGAGAAATAAAACCAAACCTTTAGTTTATTATGGTAATCTTGATTCATTAATTTATTCTATTTTTTCATTATAATTTCCTTTTATTTTTACTATTATATTGTTTTTAATAGTGGAAATTGCATACAAAGGTAAAAACGCTTTAGGTAGATTACTATTTTAGCTATGAACTTTGTTTCTAACCTTAAATAGAAAACCAGTGAACTTCCTATAGACACTGATTTACAATAGTTTGACCCGATTATCCAGTCAAGGTAATGACTTGGTAGGCGATGTGCTGGTACATTTGACTATGTTGACTTTTTTTGCTGATATGGCGTTGATATGGCTTATGAAAACCGATTAATATACAACATTACCTTTAATTTTTTTGTTTAAGTTCACTACATTTTTTATACAATTTGGCATTCATATACATATAACAATGAATTATCATCTCTTGATTTCAATTTTTCAAATTTTAGTTGGATTAAAAACAAATCGAATGTTTATTCAGGTTTATAGCAAATTATGATGTAGCTGCTTATTTCTTTGAATTCTTCTTCAAGCAGATACCGTTTATCAAGATGTTTCCAAGGAAAACATTATAAGGCTTTATAGTAGCGCCCGTTAAAACAGTTATTGCAGCATTCTTTAATAAAATTGTTTTCGTTTTAAACTTATTTTCATTATTTTCATTTTGTAACTAATTAAGAAGTAAATTTCAATGGATTAAAAGGTATTATTCTTTAATTGTATTGGAATAAACTTAACTTTTATGTAGCTTGCAAATGTATTGGGTCATTAATATTAGTTGATGGCATACCCGAGAAGAGTAAATTTACATAATGTGGGTTATTTTTTATTGCACGCCAGTCAAATAAGTTAATTATTGTCCAAAGTGCAGCATCATAATTTTGGTAATAATAAATAAAAGAATTTATTTTACTTAATGGTGTGCTATTATATAGTTAATTTACATAAAAATAATAGAGTATGAGCTTGAACAATAAGGGATGGTGATGGGCCTTAGGTCCATGGGCTTAGGGTTACATAAACACCCTAAACCCTCCCAACAACCCTAAACTCTCATTCCTACATCCAGCCTCCATAACACACTCAAAAACACACACAAATACTCCTCTTCCATTTCGGCTCAGATCCGAATCCAAACCAAGAAGAGTTTGTGTTAGATCTTCGTCATACAAGCAAAAAACACGTCTAGATTCATGTGTTGAAACTTGAAGCTAAAAGTGTACCAAAAGGTACGTTTTAGGTTAAAGGTTAAGATTTTGAGTTCGATTTTCCCTAGGATTTGATACTAAGGAAAATTGGGCCTTATTAGGTAAGAAAAATGTAAACTTGAATACAAACAAGATGACTGGAATGAAACGGGACGGACAGGTGACGTTTGGACTATATTAGAATGAGTAAATGAAGTTGTTACGGTCCGTAATTCGTTTTATTTGTAACACGAGCATAACGGGATGTAAGGATATGATTAAGAATGGAAATACACGACAAAACATGTTTGAATCGAGTTCTGGAGAAACTCAATTTGTTTGGAAAATGCATCGAATCGAACTAGAAACGTTTCGAATCTAATTGAAAGAACGATCGAATCGATTTAGAAACGAATTGAATCGAAATAAAACTCGATTCGATTGGTTTGAAAAATCAATTAGATTGGTTTGAAAACTCGATTCGATTGGTTTGAAAACTCGATTTGATTGGTTTGAAAACTCGATTCAATTGGATTGAAAACTCGATTTAAATGGTTTGAAAACTCTATTCGAATGGTTTGAAAACTCGATATGATTGGTTTAAACTTCAGGATGAAGTTTTTAGTAAAGACTTATTAATGTAAATAAAATTTTTCCAACTTCTAGGACCCTGCTTGGGGCAGCCCTAGGATCCCCGTTAGCTAGGGGTTTCACTAACCTAGAAGTATGATATAGTAGAAGTAGTTAACTGATACATATGATTATTACACAGTTAGCCAGTCACAGCTAAGGATGGGTATTACCGTTAACTCAGAAAGGAACCTGACACAAATGAGTTTCTAGCCCCATTTTCATGTTATGTTTTCGGGGCTGTGTGCATACTCAATGTGATTTGTTAATAAACTTACCTTATGTGGTATTGTAAGTGTTTCCTATGTGTATGTTTAATGATGATATATGTAACACCCCGTAACCGCAGCGGAAACGTACACGGGATGCAACATACACATCTGATATCAACAGCATTGTTTATAAAGAAAACACCACTACATTAATTTAAACATATTACATTGTTCTGAGTTTCATAACCATCTAAGCGTTATCACATAAGTGTTACCGATAGTACATTATCATATTTAATGCAAAATATAGATCTCTAGACTTCCACAAAATAGCACACAGCATCGAACACATATCACTCATTCCGATTTGAGTGTACCTAGAAAGCATGTAAAGAAAACGGGTCAACTACGAATAGTTGGTGAGTTTCACTAATTTTAAATAAACCATGACAAATCATTATAAAAATCATAAGTAAGTGATGTAATTATACTGAGTTCACAAGTGAAAACTCTATTATCCCCAAAACATATCGATTAACCTCCGGGAACTCTGTTACCCCAGAATACTTTCAATAACCCCTGGGAACTCTGTTACCCCAGAAACACATTTAATAACCTCTGGGAACTCTGTTACCCCAGAAACACATTTAATAACCTCTGGGAACTCGGTTACCCCAGAACACTGTTTCGGGCCTTACAATATTAGCAACTCAGTTAATTACCATCTTAATACATTACCG